>NC_053501.1:7119898-7349898 GCF_905171775.1 Rana temporaria | reverse complement strand
ATGATCCCATAGGGGGCAAGAATCATTTAAATTAGGCGCGTTCCCGCGCCGATCGTAGAGTGCATGCTCCGTCGGGAAACTTTCCCGACGTGCATTGCGGCAAATGACGTCGCAAGGACGTCATTTGCTTCAAAGTGAACGCGAATGGCGTCCAGCGCCATTCACGATTCACTTACGCAAACTACGTAAAATTCTAATTTCGCGACGCGGGAACGACGGGTATACGTAACATGGGCTGCCCCTGCTAATAGCAGGGGCAGCCTTGCGCGAAATACGCCGTACGTAAACGACGTAAATTGCGTACGCAGGGCTCGCGCAACGTTGTGAATCAGTGTTAGTATGCAATTTGCATACTATACACTGAGCACAACGGGAATGCCACCTAGCGGCCACTGCAAGAATGCAGCCTAAGATATGCTGGCATAAGAGCCTCATGCCGCGCAGATCTTAGGCTGCAGTCGGCGTAACGAGGTTCCTGAATCAGGAGCATTCGTTACGCCGGGGCAAGTAAGCAATTGCGCTGTGTAACCTATGGTTACACAGGCGCAATTGCTTCTTGAATCTACCCCATTATTATTATTATTATACTCGAGTCACCTTTTTGCACCTGATCTCCCGAATTTTGGGCACCCGGTACCAGCCGGCCGTACAACCCCAACCTTGGCACACATGTAGTCCCACTCTTCCTCTACAAGTGTGCGAAGTTTGTTGTCCGGGGGACCTACGGCCAGGGAGCACCGATTTTTCAAACCCGGGCACCCCTTCCATAGACTCCAATGTTAAACGGTCATTTCTCCATTTTGCAGACCCGGTACCGGCCAGTCTTAGGTCCCTGGACCCGGAACTTGGCACACATGTAGCCCGTTTCTCCTCTATAAGTGTGCAACGTTTGTAGTCTGGGGGAACTACAGCTGGGGAGCACCAATTTTTTAAAATCTGGGCATCCCTTCCATAGACTCCCATGTTAAATGGTAATTTCTCCATTTTGCGGACCCGGTACCGGCCGGTCGTAGGTCCCTGGACCCGGAACTTGGCACACATGTAGCCCTATTTATCCTCTATAAGTGTGCAACGTTTGTAGTCTAGGGGACCTACGGCTGGGGAGCACCGATTTTTTAAAATCCGGGCATCCCTTCCATAGACTGATGTCAGTCTAGTCATGGGCACAGTGAGGCTTTTAGAATGCCGCTCTCCCCTATGGGGGATCGAATGACGACAGATCGTAGAGTCCGTTGTCAGCCGATCCGTCGGACGGATGAAAAAGTAGGGTTTTCCTCCGTCACACTTTGGCGGACCGGAGCTGGTCGGATGTCAGCGAGCGTGTCACCGCTGACATCCGTGTCTCCATAGAGGTGCACGGAGCGCCCGTTCAGGCCCACCTAAAAAACTTAACGGCCCGCCCATGTGAAAGGGCCCTTATTGAGTGAGGACATCAGCCACAGGTTACCAAAGGAAAAATAAATTTTTCATTTGCCCCCAGTCCTCTTCCACAATGAACTAATTCATTGTAACATAGCGTTTCTCATCCACCATGCAACAGACATACTACTAAGCCTTGGCCGGCCAATATTTTTCTTCTCTTGTTGAGAAAAGAACTCAATAACATTTGATATTTCCCCAATTTACATGCAGTTTCACAGGATCAATAGCTCTGCACATTTTTTAAGAAATCCCCCCCCCCCCTCCTCCATATTTTCACTGACACTCAGGGCCGGTGCAAGGATTTTTGCCAACTCAGGCGAAGGTGCATTTTGCGCCCCCCCCCCCCCCGGCACACGCACACACACACCATACATTATATATGTATATATATCAGACCCTCCCTCCACTAACTACAGACCCCCCTCCTGCAGTATGGATCCCCCTCACTAAAAACAGACCCCCTTCCTCACTACAGACCACCCTCCGTAGACCCCACACTAAGTACAGACCACTGTCCGTTAGTATAGACCCCCTCCCTCAGTACAGACACCCCATCAGTGTAGAATCCCCCTTAGTGCAGACCCCCACAGTATAGACACCCCCCCATAGTGCAGACTCCCCCATCAATATAGACACCCCCATCAGTATAGACACCCCCATCAGTATAGACATCCCCCTTAGTACAGACCCCCACAGTATAGACACCCCCCTTAGTTCAGACCCACCATCAGCATAGGCACCCCTCTCCCCTCCCATAGCGC
Organism: Rana temporaria; assembly: GCF_905171775.1. NCBI lineage: Eukaryota > Metazoa > Chordata > Amphibia > Anura > Ranidae > Rana > Rana temporaria. The sequence continues at coordinate 7,347,715 of NC_053501.1, read as the reverse complement.
CCCTCCATCTACTTATAATGGAGTAATAAAGTTTACAGTACAGACCTCAGAACAGCGCGGCAGCAGACGTATACACACAGCGGTGTGTGTCCCTCGGCTCCTCCTCCTCATTGTATGTAAAGAGCGAGGAGGAGGTGCCGGCGGCTTCAGTCTGCTCCACCGAAACAGAGCGAGGTCAGATCAACAGGGCAGCGGGCGGGATAGCGGTGCCGCTATCCACGGGTGTCACCCGGGGGCGGTCCGCACCCCCCGAACCCACCTAGCAACGCCTGTGTCGGGCGGGCGGCTGTCCCGGTCAATTTTCCTCCCTGGGCGGCGCCATTAGGCAAGTGCCCATGTTACCTTGCGCTAGCGCCGGCCCTGCCGACACTTGCTTGATTTGAAGAGCTTCCACCACTATCCAGGTCCGTTTCTGATCATCTGGGAGGTCTGTTGGTGTTCTGGACCTGGTACCATGGTCATAAAGAATAAAAATCCTTTACTTAGTGAGGACAGCAGGCACCTAAGAGAGAATAGACTTTGTATCTGCCGGCAGTCCTCTTCAATTATGAATTGATCCATTTTAACATTGCGTTTCTCATCCACCAAGCAACCGACATACCGCCAAGCCTCGGCCGGCCAATGTTTTTCTTCTCTTATTGCTTATATATATTTTTCAAGCTTTATCTGATCTCTGGCTAAGAAAATGATATATGTTTAATTTTATGGGAACACGCCGTACTTAGTATCGCCTCGGCGAGGAGGCCTAATCTTTATTTCCCTTTTGTCAGATGACGCGTCCTGGTCTCAGCCTTCGATAAAGCTAACCGGTCTGATTGTGTGTGCCTGACAGCTCCGGGGCTTAGGTCTTAGGAGAGCCTTGTTGAAAGGACGGTAAACTTATCTTGAAATGTGAAGAAAAGAGGCATTGAAAGTTGCAGTAAAGTTGTTAAATTGAACGCCCGCCATCGGGAAAAGCTCTTAAATCTCGCTAAGTGGAGTTGAATCTAGGAGGTGAATAGCGCCCGGCGTGCCGGAGACATGTCTCATACGGGGGTCAGCCAAGGTGGAAGAAACACTTATGTATTGCTGAAAGTTATCTCCACAATAAAGAAGTGATGTAGTGTCTGATTCTAAAACTCTCATCTGATCCGCTTCTCGGTGACGCGGGATTTATTGTTAATGAGTTAATAAAACGCCGTCGCTCCGGAGGGTGACAATGACGGTGTGATGAAGGCTTATTTCAGCCGCTCGGAAGGAAAAGAAAGTTCAATCAAGATTTAACCCTCAACCCAACACTGGAACTTTTCAGCGCCTGGAAAATGCGTTTTTTCCCAAAGTCTAAAAACAAACCTTTGTCCACCGCCATGAATGGTGGCATTGGGGTCAATTACTAAAGCCTTGACGCAAGGATAAGGATCTTTAATTTAACCACATGATCACGTTTTATTGGACTCGGCTGAAAATTACTTACACTTAAAAAATAAATAGAAAATAATACAAAAATAAATAAAATAAAGATCCTTATCCTGGTGTGTTAGCTTTGTGAATTGAGCCCATTGGAAGTGACATTGTTTGCTGGTCCAGTCTGGATGTCAAGGACATGCCAACCTGAGGACTGAAAGGGAGGACGAAAAAAGCTCTCTTATTAAAAATTGACAAATGTGAAATTGGTCCTTTTTAACCACTTCCATACAGGGCACTTATACACCCTCCCGCCCAGACCAATTTTTTAGCTTTCAGTGCTGTTGCACTTTGAATGACAATAGCGCGGTCATACTACATTTTTATCATTTTGTTCCCACAAATAGAGCTTTATTTTGGTGGTATTTGATCACCTCTAGGATTTTTATTTTCTGCAAAAAAAAAAGTTTGTTTTTGTTTCTGTTATTAAACATTGTAATAAGTACGTTTTCTCCTTCACTGATGGGCACTGATGGTACTGCACTGACGGGTACTGATAAGGTGGCACTGATGGGCAGCGATGTGGTGGCACTGATGTGGTGGCATTGATGGGCACTGATGATGGGCACTAATATGCGGCATGGATGGGCACTAATAGGTGGCACGGATGGGCATGGATAGGCGGCATGGATGGGCATGGATGGGCATGGATGAGCACGGATAGGCGGCACTGATAGGCAGCACAGGTGGGCACTGATAGGCGGCATGGATGGGCACTGATAGGCGGCATTGGATGGGCACTGATAGATGGCACGGATGGGCATAGATGGGCACTGATAGGTGGCACTAACGTATGTGTTGTACTAATGGATGCCAATCAGTGCCAAACAATGCCTGCCAATCAGTGATGCCCATTGTGGGCACTAATTAGCATCCATTATTTGTGATTGTCATCCCTGGTGGTCTAGGGTGGCATACCTGTGTTTTGCATCCCTGGTGGTCTAGTGGCATCCCTGGTGGTCCAGTGGCATCCCTGGTGGTCCAGTGTGGGCATCCTCGGGGGGGGGGGGCTGTGCTGATAATCGATCAGCACAAACCCCCCCTGTCAGAGGAGAAGCCGATCGGCTCTCCTCTACTCGCGTTTGACAGACGCGAGTGAGGAAAAGTCGATTACCGGCTTTTCCTGTTTACATCGTGATCAGCCGTGATTGGACACGGCTGATCACGTGGTAAAAAGTTTCCGTCGGAGACTCTTTACCTAAATCAGACTGACACCCCGCAACAACGATCGCCATGATGCGCGCCCCGGGGGGCGCGCAGCATCTCAATATCCTGAGGACGTCATATGACGTCCACTCAGGATATTGAAACCACTTTGCCGACGTCTTTTTGCATAAGGCGGGCGGCAAGTGGTTAAAACATTACCCTCTTGCTGCCCTTGTAGTGCATATGTGCTGCAACAAAAAGGGTGGGCTTTAACGCCCCCACATGCCACACATGTGTGTCCATGGGTGGCAGAGCTTTCTGTTTGATAACCCCAGCACAGCGATCAAAGAAAACTATTGGTCTAAGCCAGTGGTCTTCAAGCTGCGGCCCTCGATGTGGCCCTTTGCCAGAGGTGGCTCTCTAATTAGGCAGATTAGGTGGTCGCCTATAGCCTCGCGCTCCAAGGGGCCTTGTGGCCGCCGAATCTACCTAAACGTGTTTGTAGCAGTGGAGGGAATGTCCCCCAGTCGGTGTCCCCACGGCCATTCTTAAAGCGGGAGTTCACCCAATTCCTTTTTTTTTTCTCTTCTCCCCTTAGCTTCCTGCTCGTTTTGTCTAGGGGAATCGGCTATTTGTATTAAAATATGAGCAGTACTTACCCGTTTTCGAGATGCATCTTCTTCCGTCGCTTCCGGGTATGGGTCTTCGGGAGCGGGCGTTCCTTCTTGATTGACAGTCTTCCGAGAGGCTTTCCGACGGTCGCATCCATCGCGTCACTCGTAGCCGAAAGAAGCCGAACGTCGGTGCGGCTCTATACTGCGCCTGCGCACCGACGTTCGGCTTCTTTCGGAAAATCGTGACGCGCTGGATGCGACCGTCGGAAGCCTCTCGTAAGACTGTCAATCAAGAAGGAACGCCCATTTCCCGCAGCCCATACCCGGAAGCGACGGAGAAGATGCATCTCGTAAACGGGTAAGTACGGATCATATTTTAAAACAAATAGCCGATTCCCCTAGACAAAACGAGCATGAAGCGAAGGGGAAAATGTGTAAGGTATGGGTGAACCTACGCTTTAAGGGGTACCCATAGTACCTGCAACTAGCTTTCCCTGGCCAGGAGCGAACTGACCGGCTGAGCCCTGCCCGAGGTCCCAGGGTCAGTGGATGGCTCTAGGTACTGCCCTCCCCCGGCTCCTCCTCTTCTGCTGCGCTCCACGGATCAAACTTGATGGCATGGCTACACGGGCATTAGGGGAATGAAACTTGATGGCATGGCTACACGGGCATTAGGGGAATGAAACTTGATGGCATGGCTACACGGGCATTAGGGGAATGAAATTTGATGGCATGGCTACATGGGCATTAAAGGAATGATACTTGATGGCATGGCTACACGGGCATTAGGGGAATGAAACTTGATGGCATGGCTAAACAGGCATTAAAGGAATGAAACTTGATGGCATGGCTACACGGGCATTAGGGGAATGAAACTTGATGGCATGGCTACAAAGGCATTAAAGGAATGAAACTTGATGGCATGGCTACACGGGCATTAAAGGAACGAAACTTGATGGCATGGCTACATGGGCATTAAAGGAATGAAACTTGATGGCATGGCTACACGGGCATTAGGGGAATGAAACTTGATGTCATGGCTACACGGGCATTAGAGGAATGAAACTTGATGTCATGGCTACACGGGCATTAAAGGAATGAAACTTGATGGCATGGCTACATGGGCATTAGGGGAATGAAACTTGATGGCATGGCTACACGGGCATTAAGGGAATGAAACTTGATAGCATGGCTACACGGGCATTAGAGGAATGAAACTTGATGTCATGGCTACACGGGCATTAAAGGAATGAAACTTGATGGCATGGCTACACAGGCATTAAAGGAATGAAACTTAATGGCATGGCTACATGGGCATTAGGGGAATGAAACTTGATGGCATAGCTACACGGGCATTAAAGGAATGAAACTTGATGGCATGGCTACACGGGCATTAAAGGAATGAAACTTGATGGCATGGCTACACGGGCATTAAAGGAATGAAACTTGATGGCATGGCTACACGGGCATTAGGGGAATGAAACTTGATGGCATGGCTACACGGGCATTAGGGGAATGAAACTTGATGGCATGGCTACACGGGCATTAAAGGAATGAAACCTGATGGCATGGCTACACGGGCATTAAAGGAATGAAACCTGATGGCATGGCTACACGGTGTAACGGCTACCCACTGGTAGTGAGGGTCTCAGCCGTTGGCGACGTCCTTTTCCCTGGCAAGCTGCGATATGCAGGTACCGCCGGTATATCCCATCGAACGCCCTTCCAAGAAACGAGACGTGCTACGTTTGAAGGGTCAAGTAGACTGACTTTATTTGGCATATTTCACCTGCTTATATCTGGTTACAACTGTTACAAGAACAATGACAGTTTCCGCCCTCCCCTTTTCCCAGTAGGGGGCTTCAACACAGACCCCCTGAAACAATGACATCTCCTTGAATTAATCACTTGGCCAGTTTCTAGACGCTTCGGCACCTCACCCCACTTAACATTTCCTGGCCAGGCACATAGAATTCAATTAACCTTTAAAACAATTATCACTCACACATAATCCCCATCAGCATACACCTCACAGGGGGGCTGTTTACCTGCACACAAAAGAAGAGTTCATTATCTATGCGAAGGGAACATTAGCATTCAACAATGAAAAGAAACTTGTCCAATTAACCCTTTGAGCTCAGAATACAATGCGGTACATCCACTTGTGACAAGCCATGCAGTTCCTTGTAGTCCCCCTGCACGAAGATCATAACTGTCCCGGCAGCATGCATGTCCGTTACACACGGGCATTAGGGGAATGAAACTTGACGGCATGGCTACATGGGCATTAAGGGAATGAAACTTGATGGCATGGCTACATGGGCATTAAGGGAATAAAAACGTAATGCCATGGCTAAACGGGCATTAGGGGAATGAAATTTGATGGCATGGCTACATGGGCATTAGGGGAATGAAAACGTAATGCCGTGGCTACACGGGCATTAGGGGAATGAAACTTGATGGCATGGCTACATGGGCATTAGGGGAATGAAACTTGATGCCATGGCTACACGGGCATTAAGGGAATGATACTTGATGGCATGGCTACACGGGCATTAGGGGATTGAAACTTGATGCCAATAGTTCTGTAGCGTGACAAACAACTCATCTGAAAACGACATTATGCCGCTGTGGCGTATCTGACCCCGATGCCAACCCCCGTATTTCTTTGTGATTGGTAACAGTCTTTCTACCCCTTTAACTCCATTTTCCACACTTCAGGAGCGTTCCATCATCTGATTCCAAGCAATTAATTTCTTTTCACATAACACAATAACAAACTATTTTCTTATGAGGACAAACAAAGAGAGGCAAAGGAGAGAAAAATAAAATAAAATCAATATTTCAAAACAAATTTTGCTTTCACTCCCAGTCAGTGTGTGAAACTGGCATTGGACTTTTCTTTATGGGTTTTAGATGGTCCTCTGTAATTACAATCCTTTCAATTTACTTAAAATAAAAAAGAAAATGTGGAAAAAGTATATATATTACCTTTATTAGATTTCAATGGAGGGACTTTGGTGTAAAAATTGAATATTTGTGTTCTCGGCCTTCTACAGCGAGAAAGAAAATTGATTCCAAGATTAAAAAATAAGAGAGAAAAAAAAAAAAAGAAAAGATGCTGAAATTAATAGATTTTCCTGAGATGGTTAAGGCTTTAGAAGCGCGCTGGCTGGTCGGAGTCGCGGTAACAATGGGCCCGTGATGCGTTTTGAAGTCTTTGTCATTTTTGTAAAGAATTTAAATGGAGGTCTTTTTAATTCTCATGTCATTTGTAAAACTTTTTTTTTTTCTTCTTTTCCTGTCACGCCAGCTCGCTGCAGGAAGGTTCGTGAGGCTGGCTGAGATCAGAACGCGGCGCCAAACCTTCACCGTCCGCTGTGTGCTCACCACGTGTCCCGCATTTTGCAGGTCTGTCCCGGGCACCTTCATTCCAGGACAATACAGTGTCCCGGAATGAAACTGACGCAAGCCACCCCCAGGGGGTAAGCTGATGCCCCCAAGAAAGGGCGCCACATCACCGCTTTACTCACTGACAATACTTGCCCTGGCCGGGAATGCCTGGGGGAGCCCAATTCCCGCCCCCTGCTTGTGATTGGAGAAATCATAAATCCCGCCTCTTGTGTCCAATCACTGTGCTGTGATTCGGTACACCACAAGCTGATTTTTGGGAAGGGGGGGGGGGGTGTCCCTGAATGGTAGTTTGGAAATGTGGTCACCCTACTCATGGGGACCCTGATATTAGGATATACTCTGAGGGGGACCTTTATGTAAGGGAGTGCACTGATGGGGACCCTAATGTAACGGTCTCTAATGAGGACCCTGATGTAAGAGAGTACTCTAATGGGGACCCTAATGTAAGGGGACTCTGATGGAGACCCCAAAGTAAAGGGGCTCTAATGAGAGACACTGATGTAAGGTGATACTTTCATGGGGAACCTGATTTAAGGCGGTACTGTCATGCGGACCCTAATGTAAGGGGGGGCTCTGATGAGGACTCTTATTTAAGGGAAACTCTGATGGGGATCCTAAAATAAGGGAGGCTCTGATCAGGACTCAAATGTAAGGGTAACTCTCATGGGGACCCTAAAGTAAGGGGGGCTCTAATGAGTATTGTAATGTAAGGAAAACTCTGATTAGGACCCTGATGTAAGGGGACCCTGATTGAGACCTAATGTAAGGGGAACACCGATGGAGACCCTGAAGTAAGAGGGGCTCTGATTTGGACTCAAATGTAAGGGAAACTCTGTTGGTGACCCTGATGTAAAGGGTGACACTGATGGGGAACCTGATATAAGGGGGAACTCTCATGGGGAGCTGGATGTAAGGGGGCCCTGATCATGGGCATCCGCTGAAACTTTTTCAGGGGGGTGGCACTTCGGCAGCGGCGATACAGTCACATTGAACCCTTTCTTCAAGCGCTAGCGGGGGTTAAAAGTGCCCCACTAACGGCCGAATAGCGCAGCTAAAATGATGGTAAAATTACACTTTTTAGAGGCGCTTTACCGATAACGCGGCCATCTGGCAGTGTGAAATGGCTCTTGAGATAATTCAGCTTCACTCTATGCCCATATAAATATAGCCCTGAGAATGTACAGACCCCCCTTCAGCACAGACCCCCCATTCTGCACAGACCCCACCATTCAGTACAAATAGACCCCCCATTATGCACAGACCCCTCCATTCAGCACAGATGGACCCCCCTTCAGCACAGACCCCCCCCCCCCATTCCACACAGACCCCTCCATTCAGCACAGACCCCCCTTCAGCACAGATGGACCCCCTTTAAGCACAGACCCCCCTTCAGCACAGATGGACCCCCCATTAAACACAAACCCCCCCTTCAGCACAGACGGACCCCCCCTTCCCCATCCCATTCAGTACTTCAGATCAGCCATCAACGCGGCACAGGCAGCAGGTTCCCTCCCCCTTCACTCTGCTCGCTGTGCCTGTGTGACATCCAGCCCAGGACTGCTCAGGCAGCCTGCGGCCGCGAGACTCTTCGACACCTTCCTGATTTTTCAGGGGGGGGTCATTTGCCCCCCCTTGCCCTATGGAGCGGACGCCCATGGCCCTGATGGGTAATCTAAATGTAAGGGGAACACTGATGGGGACCCTGGAGCAGGAGGGCTCTGATGGGAGTCCTGATGGAAGAGGTGCTCTAATAGGGATTCTAATGTAAGGAAAACTCTAATGCGAGGGGGGGGAGACTGTTGCGGAACCTGAAGTAAGGGGGGGACGCTGGTGAGTATTTTATTCAGCCTACAAATGTTTGTACAATATACGCATGGGCGTCCGCTCCATAGGGCAAGGGTGGGCAATTGAGCCCCCCTGGAAAATCGAGAAGGTGTTGAAGAGTTTTGCGGCCACGGGCTGTCTGAGCGGTCCCGGGTTGCATGTCACACAGGCACAGCGAGCAGAGTGAAGCTGCCTCCCCTTCAGTGTTTATGTGTACACAGGGGGAGGAAACCTGCTGTGCCTGTGCTGCGCTGATGGCTGATCTGAGATACTGAATGGGATGGGGGAGGGGGGTTTGTGCTGAATGGGGGGTCCATCTGTGCTGAAGGAGGGGGGCTGTACTGAAGGGGGGTATGTGTTGAAGGGGGGGTCTGTGCAGAATCAGGGGGTCTGTGCTTAAAGGGGGTCCATCTGTGCTGAATGGAGGGGTCTGTGCAGAATGGGGGGGTCTGTGCTGAAGGGGGGTCCGTGCGGAGTGGATGGGTCTTTGCGGAATGGGGGGGTCTGTGCTGAAGGGGAGTCCATCTGTGCTGAATGGAGGGGTCTGTGCTGAAGGCGGGGTCTGTGCTGAAGGGGGGTCCATATGTGCTGAAGGTGGGTGTGTTCATTCTCTAGGCTATATTTATATGGGCATGGAGTGAAGCTGAATTATCTCAAGAGCTATTTCACACTGCCAGCTGGCCGTGTTATCGGTAAAGTGGCGCTTTACCATCGTTTTAGCTGCGTCTGTGTATCGCCGCTGCCGAAGCGCCCCTCCCTGAAAAAATTTCAGCGGACGCCCATGAATATACGATGTAATCCTCTTACAGAAAAGAGACCCGTGATTTAAAAGTTTACTTATCTTTAGATGAAACAAACTTATATTACTTTTCCGATCCAAATAAAATCTGCCAGTGCGTTTCGTTCTCAGCCAACGATCTTTGTTACCTCCACTATAACATCATATGAAAGATGAATATAATGATGTGTATGGATAATATTCCCATACTGCATATGAGAGCAAACACAATCAATTACATTACTGGCATCCCATAAAATCCCATATAACATTAACAAAACATCATCAATCAAGGAGATTTTAATAACTCAGTAATGATGAATACATCTGGAATATACTGCATGCCTCCATTCATGTTGGAAATGTGAATTATGAGGAATTATATCCTTCGGAGGAAAGTTGAAATTAAACATTCATATGAGCTCTCGCGTCTCAGAAATTCATGTTTAATGTTTGATTTTTTCAGGGAAACTTATTCATTTTGCTCTTCCTAAAAGCAAATATCTGGAGCTTCAAAACATGCATGAAAAACGGCACCACCCAACGTCTCAACTTTTCAGCTCCATAAAGTGATATACAGCATCTGCAAAGCTTATTAGCTAAACCCCAGAACAAAAATGTAATATATTGCAGCTTACCAGTCTTCAGATGTGGTGGCTGCATTCGCGGGGCCGATCCTAGGCAGGGTGCGCAGGATGCTATGCACCCAGGCGCCTGAAGAGGTGGGGGCGCCACAGTGCCAGAGTTCTCTCCTCCTTCTGGCAGTGCTCGGGGGAGGGGCCGCTCCTCTTCCTGACACGAGAGTTCTAGTTTTCAGTGGCTGCTGAATGCTGGTGTGCAGGAATGAATTCCTCACAATGGGATTCTGGGACCCCGCACTGTCTCTACCAACTCCAGTTGGAATGCCTCCCCCTCTCATCTCTATCTCAGGCTGCAGAGAGAAACTAGGTGAGGCACAGTGTTCAGTGTGATGTGTGCTGGAGGATGGTATCCCCAGCATCAGGGCTGTCTTAATGAGAGGGCACACCTGGGCACTGCCCAGGGGCCCCAGCTGCATGGGGGCCCCTGCACTTTCCCCAAAGCAGTGTGTAGAGGGGTCAGAGTGCTGGGGGGATATCTGGGGTGTAGAGGGGTCAGAGTGCAGGGGGGATATCTGGGGTGTAGAGGGGTCAGAGTGCTGGGGGGGATATCTGGGGTGTAGAGGGGTCAGAGTGCAGGGGGGATATCTGGGGTGTAGAGGGGTCAAAGTGCAGGGGGGATATCTGGGATGTAGAGGGGTCAGAGTGCTGGGGGGATATCTGGGGTGTAGAGGGGTCAGAGTGCTGGGAGGATATCTGGGGTGTAGAGGGGTCAGAGTGCTGGGGAAATATCTGTGGTGTAGAGGGGTCAGAGTGCTGGGGAAATATCTGGGGTGTAGAGGGGTCAGAGTGCTGGGGGGGATATCTGGGGTGGAGAGGGGTCAGAGTGCTGGGAGGATATCTGGGGTGTAGAGGGGTCAGAGTGCTGGGGGGGATATCTGGGGTGTAGAGGGGTCAGAGTGCTGGGGAAATATCTGGGGTGTAGAGGGGTCAGAGTGCAGGGGGGATATCTGGGATGTAGAGGGGTCAGAGTGCTGGGGGGATATTTGGGATGTAGAGGGGTCAGAGTGCTGGGGGGGATATCTGGGATGTAGAGGGGTCAGAGTGCTGGGGGGATATCTGGGGTGTAGGGGGGTCAGAGTGCTGGGGGGATATCTGGAGTGTAGAGGGGTCAGAGTGCTGGGGGGATATCTGGGGTGTAGAGGGGTCAGAGTGCTGGGAGGATATCTGGGGTGTAGAGGGGTCAGAGTGCTGGGGGGATATCTGGGGTGTAGAAGCGGGTCAGAGTGCTGGGGGGATATCTGGTCTGTTTACCTGTGCTGTCTCCATTGTAGGGGCCCCAGAGCATTACTTTGCCCAGGGTCCCATGATGCTATTAAGACGGCCCTGCCCAGCATCCCTTTACACGTGCTCTGGGCTGCCCCTGCTCTAGATGTTTCATGGCATGATAGATTGCATAGAATACACAGCCCCTGTCCCTTCCTGCACTTCAGTAGTCCACAGGGGCGGACTGACAACTCATGGGGCCCCCGGGCAATAGGAGATTATGGGGCACCCCAGGCAATAGGAGATTGTGGGGCTACACAGTACTGTATACACACATACAGTATACATACTCAGTATACACACACAGACACACAATATACACATACAGTATACATTCACACACTGAAAAGGTACTGGAGAGGCGGGGCAGATATAATCTTGGGATTTTTAGACCAAAAGGATGTAGGTAAGGGACATTTCAGGGACAGATGTAAAAAACACCGATTTTTACATACGGTCCCTGGTTATACTGAGAATGGCAACCCTGATGGGGCCCTCTAGTGGCATGGGGCCCTCGGGCAGTGCCCGAGTGATGGAATTGGTCAGTCCGCCCCTGGTAGTCCATCTAGAGATGTGATGTATAATGAGATGTACTAAGAGCCCTTTCACACTGACAGTGGGGGGGAGTCGGCCGCAAGGTGCCGCTAGTTTTAGCAGCGCTTTACTATAGTTTTAGAGGTACTTTTAGCCCCCCTAGTGGCCAACTGGCACTTTGCAGGCGCTGACCATTGGTTTCAATGGGCAGGCCGGGCCGCTTTAGGAGCGGTGTATACACACACTAAAGTGCCTCACCACTTACCAGCCCTAGTTCTCTTAAGCCATGGTAAGTATTGCCGTCGTTCCCGCGTCGAAATTTAAACCTCAACGTCGTTTGCGTAAGACGTCCGTGAATGGCGCTGGACGCCATTTACGTTAACGTCTAAGCAAATGACGTCGGTGCGACGTCAGTTAACGCAATGCACGTCGGGTAATTTACCCGACGGAGCATGCGCAGTACGTCCGGCACGGGAGCGCGCCTAATTTAAATGGGACTCGCCCCATTCGATTGGGCCCGCCTTGCGCCGGACGGATTTAAGTTACACCGCTGCAAATTTCCAGGTAAGTGCTTTGTGGATCGGGCACTAACTTGGAAAAATTGCAGCGGTGTAACTTAAATCGGGAAAGTTAAGTTGCGCTCGGGCTACGTGGATCTGGCCCTTTGTGAGGGAGCATTTCTGTGGTTGAGCCGTTGCTATAGAAACATGTGTAAAGGGGAGGAGTTAGTAAAATTACCATGCCCATGTGGGGGCGCCAGAAATATTTCTGCACCCAGGCGCCTGTGACCCTAGGAACGGCCCTGGCATTCGCTTTCTTTTTTCAGTCTGTTAGTTATGATTTTCTGAGTGAGGAACCATTACAGGTTTGGTGAGGGTTCAGTATATGGGTAAAGTGGGCATTTCCCAGTCCTTTAGGCCCCTTTCACACGGGGCAGTGGAGGTGCGGTGACAGTACAGCGGCGCGATTTTTAGTGCCGCTATACCGTCGTATTTACCGCGATATTTGGCAACTAGCGGTGCGGTTTCAACCCCAGCTAGTGGCCGAAAAAGGGTTAATACCGCCGGCAAAGCGCCTCTGTAGAGGAACATTTCCGGCGGTATTACCACGGTTTCCTATTGATTTCAATGGAAAGGAGCGGTAAACACCCCACTCCTATACCGCTTCAAAGATGTGGCTAGCAGGACTTTTGTAGCGGTCCTGCTAGTGCACCGCTTAAGTGTGAAAGCCTTCGGGCTTTCACATTAAAGCCTGCAGGGCACGATTTTTTCAGGCGGTATATCCTGTAAACGATAACGGTGGTCTCCGCGGCAGATTCGCCGCAAGATCACCGTTATCGGCGGCGGGAGAGGGCCCCCCTCCCGCCACTCTCCCGCGCCTTCCGCCGCTTACCGGAGCCGTCGGTAGCGACGGAGGAGATTGGGTCCTTTCCTCTCCTCAGCTGAGAGTGAGGGCAAGATGGCCCCCACCCGTCCCCATAGCATAGCAGGGCGGAAGTGACGTCAAAACATCACTTCCGCCCATGCTTCTTAAAGCAATATTTTCAAAATGTCATTTTTTCTATTTTTTTTTTTTTTTTCCATTTAAGTCTAAATATGAGATGTGACGTCTTTTTGACCCCAGATCTCATATTTAAGAGGACCTGTCATGCTTTTTTCTATTACAAGGGATGTTTACATTCCTTGTAATAGGAATAAAATAGATCCATTTTTTTTCCCAGTGTAATAAATAATAATATAAATAAAAATAAATAAGAAAACAAAAAAAAAATTTTTTAAAGCGCCCCGTCCCGACGAGCTCGCGCGCAGAAGCGAACGCATACGTGAGTAGCGCCCGCATATGAAAACGGTGTTCAATCATCACGATCGTTAGAGCGAGAGCAATAATTCTAGCCCTAGACCTCCTCTGTATCTCAAAAGATGCAACCTATAGAATTTTTTAAACGTCGCCTATGGAGATTTTTAAGGGTAAAAGTTTGACGCCATTCCACGAGCAATTTTGAAGCGTGACATGTTGGGTATCATCTTACTCGGCGTAACATTATCTTTCGCAATATATAAAAAAATTGGGCTAACTTTACTGATGTCTTATTTTTTAATTCAAAAAAGTCAATTTTTTCCAAAAAAAGTTCGCTTGTAAGACCGCTGCGCAAATACGGTGTGACAAAAAGTATTGCAATGACTGCCATTTTATTCTCTAGGGTGTTAAAAAAAATATATATAATGTTTGGGGGTTTTAAGTAATTTTCTAGCAAAAAAAATCTGTTTTAGTCTTGTAAACGCCAAATCTGAAAAACACCCAAGTTCCTTAAGTGGTTAAAGTTCATTAGCTAGATTCAAGTAGACCGCTGCATCTTTGCGGCGGCGTAGCGTATCGTATTTACACTACGCCGCCGTAAGTTAGCTAGGCAAGTACTGTATTCACAAAGTACTTGCCTACGGCGGCGTAGCGTGAATTGGCCGGCGTAAGCGCGCCAAATTCAAATGAGGATGTGGGGGGCGTGTTTTATGTAGATTAACTGTGACCTGACGTGATTGACGTTTTTTACGAACGGCGCATGCGCCGTCCGTGTACATATCCAAGTGTGCATTGCGGCAAAGTACGCCGCAAGGACGTATTGGTTTCGACGTGGATGTAAATTACGTCCAGCCCTATTCACGGACGACTTACGCAAACGACTTAAAATTTTCAAATTTCGGCGCGGGAACGACGGCCATACTTAACATTGACTACGCCTCCTAGGGGGCATCTTTATCTTTAGGCGGCGTATCTCTTACGGAAACGGCGTATCTTTACTGCGACGGGCGCACGTACGTTCGTGAATAGGCGTATCTAGTGATTTACATATTCTACGCCGAACTCAATGGAAGCGCCACCTAGCGGCCAGCCTAAATATTGCACCCTAAGATAGGACGGCGCAAGCCGTCGTATCTTGGATAGGTGTAGGTGTATCTCAGTTTGAGAATACACTTAAACTTAGGTCGGCGCAGATTCCGAGTTAGGTCGGCGTATCTAACTCTTTCTGAATCTAGCTACATGTGCGTGTAAAGGCGGGCGTCCCAATACTTTTGACAATATAATGTATATTCAGTTTGGATAAGCTGAAGTTCTAACATGGATTTTTCATCAGGACTTTAAAAAACACTCCGTGACCGAAGGCTTCTCCGCTTTTAAGTCGACCTCAGCTGAGATATTAAGAAGATGATTAATTTGCCCTGGGCAGATGCCTAGTTTGCCTCGAGCAGCAGTCGTCTTTGCCCCAAGCAAGAGCCTGGGATGTCTTGCAGAGATAGTCCCAGCGTAATACAGATCAGAGGCCTGACCTCGCCATTAACTTCTCTAACACTGTGCCTGCCTCGGAGATTCACCCTGCAAAGCTTAGAGGGACTCGACAAGAAAGATCTTGGATCTACAGCAGCTCTACAATCCCGTCAGGCAATTTGTTTTGGAAAGTCTCACAGTATCTTTATTAATGTTTTATATATTAGAGAAGACTGTCTTCGGAAAGGTCATTTCGGATAATAATCTGCAGTGTGAACAATTCCCAACGATCTTCTACGAAGTTGGAACATGTAGCATAATTCCAATATTTTCGTAGTATTTGTCTGAAAGCCATTTTGGAAATGACCTTCACCATACTTCTAAACACGTACAAAAAAAGTGCCAACCTCCCCAACACATACCTAGACTTTGCAGTAAAGCGTACAATGAAGGACAACAGGCCCGGACTGGCCATAGGGCATACCGGGCATATGCCTGGTGGGCCGTGTTGGCCCGCGGCGGCCCGCAGGCCACATCTCTGTAATGTAGGGGGGGTCTGTATGGGCTATATTGTAAAGGAGGGGTTTTAATGTAGGGGGGTCTGTAATGTAGGGAGGGGGTCTGTACTGTAGGGAGGTCTGTGTAACATGCAGGGGGTCAGAACTGTTAGGGGGGTGTCTGTGTAACAAACTGTGGGGGGCTGTGTAATGTAAAGGGGTCCAGAGGTACGGTGCTATGTAATGTAAAGGGTGCAGAGGTGCAAGGTGCTGTGTAATATAAAGGGGTCCAGAGGTGCAGGGTGCTGTGTAATGTAAAGGGGTCCAGAGGTGCAGGGTGCTGTGTAATGTAATGGTTCCAGAGGTGCAGGGTGCTGTGTAATGTAAAAGGGTGCAGAGGTGCTGTGTAATGTAAAGGGGCCCAGAGGTGCATGGTGCTGTGTAATGTAAAATGGTCCAGAGGTGCAGGGTGCTGTGTAATGTAAAGGGTCCAGAGGTGCGGGGTGCTGTGTAATGTAAAGGGGTCCAGAGGTGCAGGGTGCTGTGTAATGTAAAGGGTCCAGAGGTGCGGGGTGCTGTGTAATGTAAAGGGGTCCAAAGGTGCAGGGTGCTGTGTAATGTAAAGGGGTCCAGAGGTGCAGGGTGCTGTGTAATGTAAAAGGATCCAGAGGTGCAGGGTGCTGTGTAATGTAAAGGGGTCCAGAGGTGCAGGGTGCTGTGTAATGTAAAAGGATCCAGAGGTGCAGGGTGCTGTGTAATGTAAAGGGGTCCAGAGGTGCAGGGTGCTGTGTAATGTAAAGGGGCCCAGAGGTGCAGGGTGCTGTGTAATGTAAAGCGATCCAGGGGTCCAGAGTGCTGTCGGTAACTTTTGAATTATCAAATTTCGGTAACTTTTGAATTTTCAAATTTCGGTAACTTTTGAATTTTAAAATTTCAGAACTTTTGAATTTTCAAATTCCTGAACTTTTCAATTTTCAAATTTTGAAACTTTTGAATATTCGAATATTTGCAAAAAATCGATCAACGGGCTTTCGTTAATTCAGGTCTTCGAAATTTTTGTTCTATTGAATTTTCGGATTTTTTATTCTTATGTTCGCATTTCTCAATTTTTGTATGTGTGGAATTTCAATTTTGCGAACTTCCCCATTTTTTAGATTTTGGAAAATTAGAATTTTCAAATTTCGGTAACTTTTGAATGTTCAAATTTCGGTAACTTTCGAGTTTTCAAATTTCGGTAACTTTTGAATTTTCTAATTTCTGAACTTTTGAATATTCGGAAAAAAATCGATCAACGAGCTTTCGTTAATTCGGGTATTTCGAATTAACAAATTTGTCTAAATCCATAAAAAATTAATCTATTGAATCTTTGAAATTTTTGTTCTATTGAATTCTCTGATTTTTTATTCTTATGTTCGCATTTTCGTATTTGTCGAATTTCGATTTCCAGAACTTCCACATTTTTTAGATTTCGGACATTTCGAATTTTTAAATTTCTGAACTTTTGATTTTTCAAATTTCGGAACTTTTGAATTTTCACATTTCTGAACTTTTGAACTTTTAAATTTCTGAACTTTTGAATTTTCAAATTTCTGAACTTTTCGATCAAGGGCTTTCGTTAATTCGGGTCTTTGAAATTTTTGTTCTATTGAATTTTTGGACTTTTTATTCTTATGTTCGCATTTCTCAATTTTGGTATTTGTGGAATTTCAATTTTGGAAATTTAGAATTTTCAAATTTCGATAACTTTTGAATTTTTAAATTTCAGAACTTTAGCATTTTCAAATTTCGGAACTTTCCAATATTCGGAAAAATTCGATAAACGGGGTTTCGATAATTCGGGTATTTCGAATGAACAAATTTGTCTAAATCCATAAAAAAAAAAATGAATTCGGAACTAAACGAATTGCACATGCATTACAAGATATATAAAATACGTGGACGTGGGGCAGGACAGCTTAGACAAGGTAAGTAAAGCAAAGTAAGTGCAACATTTATAACTTTTTAATACATAAAACTGCACAATTATATGTTAAGACTCAATTTTCAGATTCCTGCCTAAGCCGTGTGATGGATGATTTCTTTTTTTAAGCCGATCTCTTGCATGCATACCTAAAAATAAATGATACGTTTCCTTCCGCTGTGATTTTTTTTTTTTGTCCCCCCCGTCGGAGTTAAGAGATTCAATCACTGCTCTTGGTTTTCACCACCGCGGCTTTGTTTACATCGGGAGTGCGGTCCTCAGCAAATAGTGTGTTGGCTCTGGTGTTATTTATTATTTTGATACAACAGATAATTAAATATAATTAGCCAGCTGATTACCGTTGGCTGCTCAGAACCGCTAAGAATGCAAAGACTCCTTTTGGGATCTGCAGTCTATTTGCTGCATGGCTGCGCGCTGCTATTTAGAGAAGAATCTCCTTTTTTCCTATTTGCTGCTCCAGTGATCTAGGCCAGGCAGAGAAAAAAAAGAAGAAAAAAAAGAAAGTAAATGTATTAAAATCACTTTGCGACAGCCTGTGAATAATTCCTATTGCACAGACCAAATATTTGTGCTTCTGAAACACAGCTCCGGAATATCGGGAGGAGTACAGGCGGCCGCGGCGGCGAGTCGCTGACTGTGACAGGGAGTCTTAAATAGATCCAGCGGCAGAGGTGTTAGAGGAGCGCTGGACCAGAAACTTTAACCACTTAAGCCCCGGACCATTATGCAGGTAAAGGACCGGGCCCCCTTTTTGCGATTCGGCACTGCGTCGCTTTAACCGACAATTGCGCGGTCGTGCGACGTGGCTCCCAAACAAAATTGGCGTCCTTTTTCCCCCACAAATAGAGTTTTCTTTTGGTGGTATTTGATCACCTCTGCGGTTTTTATTTTTTGCGCTATAAATAAAAATAGAGCGTCAAACAGGCATGCTCAGCAGCAATGCTCACCATAACACAACAATAGCAGAAGTTGCCCAAAGGGTGGCGCTATTTCTTTGCCGTTTGTATGCAATACAAGTTCACGGCCAACGCCCTTCGAAAAAAACAGTCTGAGGCTGTAGTCCGCGGAAAATCCGATCGTGTGTAGGAGGCTTTAGGCGGCACTGATAAGCTTCACTGATGGGCGTCCACAGCCACCCCCCCTGTCCAAGTATACCACGTCCACCGCCACCCCTCTGTCCAAGTATACCACGTCCACCGCCACCCCTCTGTCCAAGTATATCAAGTCCACAGCCACCCCTCTGTCCAAGTATACCACGTCCACCGCCACCCTTCTGTCCAAGTATATCAAGTCCACAGCCATCCCTCTGTCCAAGTATACCACGTCCACCGCCACCCCTCTGTCCAAGTATATCACGTCCACAGCCACCCCTCTGTCCAAGTATACCACGTCCACCGCCACCCCTCTGTCCAAGTATACCACGTCCACCGCCACCCCTCTGTCCAAGTATATCACATCCACAGCCACCCCTCTGTCCAAGTATACCACGTCCACCGCCACCACTCTGTCCAAGTATATCACATCCACAGCCACCCCTCTGTCCAAGTATACCACGTCCACCGCCACCACTCTGTCCAAGTATATCACATCCACAGCCACCCCTCTGTCCAAGTATACCACGTCCACCGCCACCACTCTGTCCAAGTATACCACGTCCACAGCCACCCCTCTGTCCAAGTATACCACGTCCACAGCCACCCCTCTGTCCAAGTATACCACGTCAACAGCCACCCCCTCTGTCCAAGTATACCACGTCCACCGCCACCCTTCTGTCCAAGTATACCACGTCCACAGCCACCTCCTCTGTCCAAGTATATCACGTCCACAGTCACCCCTCTGTCCAAGTATACCACGTCCACAGCCACCCCTCTGTCCAAGTATACCACATCCACAGCCACCCCTCTGTCTAAGTATACCACGTCCACAGCCACCCCTCTTTCCAAGTATATCATGCCCACAACCACCCCTCTGTCCAAGTATATCACCTCCACCGCCACCCCTCTGTCCAAGTATACCACGTCCACAGCCACCCCTCTGTCCAAGTATACCATGTCCACAGCCACCCCTCTGTCCAAGTATACCACGTCCACCGCCACCCCTCTGTCCAAGTATATCACGTCCACCGCCATCCCTCTGTCCAAGTATAAAACGTCCACAGCCACCCCTCTGTCCAAGTATACCACGTCCACCGCCACTCCTCTGTCCAAGTATACCACGTCCACAGCCACCCCTCTGTCCAAGTATACCACGTCCACAGCCACCCCTCTGTCCAAGGTTTTACTTACCTCCTCATAAAAAGAAATCAGGTTTGTCTGTCTTTTATGAATCCAAAAAGGTAAAGCCAGTCCTAAGGTCTCTGCAATCCTCAGCTCCAGCTTCGCAGATGCTCACTCCTCCGGAGTCCGTTCCTCCAACACACAATTCAGCAAAGTTCTGGAGCCACAAAACCACTTCTTAAAGGATAAAATCAACTTTATTGTTCAGCAGTAGCACAGACACTCCTCCCAGGATTCTCCTTCTGATGAGTTTCACCCGCTACTGGAGAGTTTGCTTTCCCTAAAAGTAGGGGGGCGAAACGTGTTAGCCAGATCTTGGTTGAAGGGTCTTAGCTTGTCTTGAACAATAAAGTAGATTTTTACCTTTTGGAAGTAGCGTGGGGCGCCAGGACTTTGTTATACAATAAAAAACCTACTGGACAAGTTCTGTTGTGCTCTCATCCATTCTACATTTCTCAGGAAGTCTTCAGCAAGAGGTTTTGTCGCCGGCTGTGTAAGATGTTCTTCCCAGGAACGTTCATGAGGGGAACTCTCGTTTGAAGGAAGTGAAATCTAGGTCTAAGGCCCCATACACACGATAGAATCCATCCGCTGAAAAATCCCAGCGAATGGGTTTCAGCGGATAGATCCTATGGTGTGTACACGCCAGCGGATCTGTTTCCGCGGATATTTATCCCCTGGGATGGATTTCCAGCAGATAAATATTTGATGACATGCTATCAAATCTATCCGCTGGAATCCATCCCAACGGATGGATCCGCTGGTCTGTACAGACTCACCGGATCTATCCGTCCGAAGGGATCCCCCGCATGCGTCGTAATGATTCGACGCATGCGTGGAATTCCTTATATGACAGCGTCGCGCACGGCGGCGCGAAACATCATCGCCAGAGGATTTCGGCGCGGATTTCGATTCGATGGTGAGTACACTCCATCGCATGGAAATCCGCGCAAATCCTCGAGAGGATTTATCCACGGATACGGTCCGCTGGACCGTATCCGCGGATATTCCTCTCGTGTGTATGGGGCCTAAGCAATTATAATGGTTGTAGCCCATCTATAGAGATTTTTTTTATATACTGCACAGCCAGTTTATCTATATATACATGTTCTTTGTGCTATTGGGGCCAGATTCACAGACGAGATACGCGAGATCTACGCGAGATCTACTGATACTCCGGCGTATTTTGAAATTTGCCGCGTCGTATCTTAATCTGTGATTCACAAACAAAGATACAACGGCATTTGGCTAAGATCTGACAGGCTTATGGCTTTGTTCGCCTTCGGATCTTAGGCTGCAATACTTTGGCCGCCGCTGG
Source organism: Rana temporaria (assembly GCF_905171775.1). Lineage (NCBI taxonomy): Eukaryota > Metazoa > Chordata > Amphibia > Anura > Ranidae > Rana > Rana temporaria. The sequence goes on along the minus strand of NC_053501.1, from coordinate 7,326,725 downwards.
GTGGAGTTCGCGTTGTTTTCCTGCGTCGGGTATGCAAATGAGCTTTTACGGCGATCCACAAAGGTTTTCGTGTTCGTTATGTCGTCGCTAGTCATTTTTTCGCAAAGATAAGCCTGTTTTTACATGGCATAACTTTAGACGAGCCATGTTAAAGTATGGCCGTCGTTCCCGCGTCGAATTTCAAAATGTATTTTTTTGCGTAAGACGTCCGGGAATACGAAAGTACGTTACGCACGTCGCAGTTCAAAAAAATGACGTCACTTCGCGCAAAGCACGGCGGGAATTCCAGCATGCGCAGCATGCGCAGTACGTCCGGCGCGGGAGCGCGCCTAATTTAAATGGTACACGCCCCATTTGAATTAGGCGGGCTTGCGCCGGACGCCTTTACGTTACACCGCCGTAAGTTTACAGGCAAGTGCTTTGTGAATCAAGCACTTACGCTGAAAACTTGCGGCGGTGTAACGTAAACGGGATACGTTACGCCACGGCGCAGGTACGTGAATCTGGCCCTATGTTTTTGTTTTTATGTATTAACCGCTTCCCGACCGCCGCACAAACTTATACGTCGACAGAATGGCGCGGCTGAGCAAATGGGCATATATATATGCGTCCCCTTTAATTTGCGAGCCGTGTGATTGCGCGCCTGAGCTCAGTGACCGTGCCCGCGGGACCCGTGGATTCGATGTCCGCCGGTGTCCCGTGATCGTGTCACAGAGCTGCAGAACGGGGAGATGTCAGTGTAAACACAACATCTCCCCGTTCTTCCTAGTGACGTGTCACTGATTGCTGTTCCTGATGACAGGGAACAGACAATCAGTGACGTGTCACTCGTAGCCACGCCCCCTAACAGTTAGAATCACTCCCTAGGACACACGTAACCCCTTCAGCGCCCCCTACAGGTTAACCCCTTCACTGCCAGTGTCATTTTTACAGTAATCAGTGCATTTTTATACTGATCGCTGTAAAAATGACAATGGTCCCAAAACGGTGTCAAAAGTGTCCGATGTGTCCGCCATAATGTTGCAGTCACGATAAAGTGTTGCGCTAATAATCGTGTATAGATCAGTGGCGGCTGGTGCTCAACATTTTTGAGGGGGGGGGGGAGAAAACAAAAACTCTCCATCAATTGCAGCCACCGTGCCCATCAAACGCAGCCACTGTGCCCATCAAACACAGCCACTGTGCCAATCAAACGCAGCCACTGTGCCCATCAAACGCAGCCACTGTGCCTATCAATTGCTGCCAGTGTGCCCATAAATTGCTGACACTATGCCCATCAATTGCTGCCAGTGTGCCCATCAATTGCTGCCAGTGTGCCCATCAATTGCTGACACTGTGCTCATCAATTGCTGCCAGTGTGCCCATCAATTGCTGCCAGTGTTCTTATCAATTGCTGACACTGTGCCCATCAATTGCTGACACTGTGCTCATCAATTGCTGCCAGTGTGCCCATCAATTGCTGCCAGTGTTCTTATCAATTGCTGACACTGTGCCCATCAATTGCTGCCAGTGTGCCCATCAATTGCTGCCAGTGTGCCCATCAATTGCTGACACTGTGCCCATCAATTGCCACTACTGTGCCCATCTATTGCTGCCAGTGTGCCTATCAATTGCCACTACTGTGCCCATCAAATGCCAGTGCCAGTGTACATCCCCGCCCGCCCGGCAATAGTCCCAAAAATGTGTCAAAAGTGCCCGATGTGTCCACCATAATGTCGCAGTCATGATAGAAATCGCTGATCGCCGCCATTACTAGTGAAAAAAAAATATTAATAAAAATGCCATAAAACGACCCCCTATTTTGTAGACGCTATAACTTTTGCACAAACCGATCAATAAACGCTTATTGCGATTTTTTTACCAAAATTATGTAGAAGAATACGTATCGGCCTAAACTGAGGAAACAAATGTTTTTTTATATATTTTTTGGGGATATTTATTATAGCAAAAAGTAAAAAAATATTGTTTTTTTTTCAAAATTGTCGCTCTATTTTTGTTTATATCGCAAAAAAAAATAATCAACTACCACCAAAAGAAAGCTCTATTTGTGGGGCAAAAAAGGACGTAAATTTTGTTTGGGAGCTATGTCGCACGACCGCGCAATTGTCGGTTAAAGCGACGCAGTGCAGAATCGCAAAAAGTGGCCCAGTCTTTAACCACCAAAATGGTCCGGGGCTGAAACGGTTAAAGTCTATGGGACACAAACATGAAAAATCAAAAGTTATAATTTTAAAGGCTTATATGCAAGTTATTGCCATAAAAAGTGGGACCCGGGTACTGCCGTAGGGGACAGGTATCAATGCAAAAAAAAAGTTTTTAAAACAACCGTTTTCTCAGGAGCAGTGATTTTATTAAAGTGATTGTAAAGGTTTAATTTTTTCTTTTAAATATCAAACATGTCATACTTTCCTCCGTTGTGCAGTTTGTTTTGCACAAAGTGGCCCCCGATCCTCCTGTTCTGGGGTCCCTCGGCGGCTCTCTCAGCTCCTCTCCGCAATATCTAACCCCCTCTGGGCAGCTCTCTCCCGAGGGGGGTTAGCTTGCGGGCGCACTCCCTGTCATACACTCTGCGTCCATAGCCGCCGAGTGTATGACTCGGCCCTGCGTCATTGGATTTGATTGACAGCAGCGGGAGCCAATGGCTGCGCTCCTATCAATCTATCCAATCAATGCCGAGAAGCAGTGGAGAAGAGGACGCCGGGGGACGTGCACAGCAGGTGAAGGGGCTCAGGTAAGTAAAACGGGAGGGGCCCGTGACAGCGAGGTGTTTTTTCACCTTAGGAACCCGAACCTTTACAACCCCTTTAATGCTTAAAGTGAAACAACAAAAAATAAACATTCCTTTAAATAGTCCCTTATAGGTAGATTCAGGTACACTGGCATAAAGTTAGGGCGGCGTAGCGTAGCCTGTTTAGGCTACGCCGCCGTAAATTAGCGAGGCTAGTAATGATTCTCAATATACTTACCTGCTAATTTACGGCGGCGTAGCCTAAAACGAGCGGGCGTAAGGGCGCCTAATTCAAATGGGTTGGGGGGGGCGTGTTTCATGGTAATGAGGCTTGACCTCAAGTTTTTGACTTTTTTTGTCACTGCGCATGCGCCGGGCGACTACATTTCCCAGTGTGCATTGCGGTTACGTACGCCGCACGGGCCTATTGATTTCGACGTGGACGTAAACAACGTAAATCCCGATTCGCGGACGACTTACGCAAACGACGTTAAAATTTCGAACCTCGCGACGGGAACGGCGGCCATACTTTAACATTGTTATTCCACCTAATAGGTGGAATAACTTTAGGCCTGTAAAGGCCTTACGGAAACAATGTAATTCGACTGCGTCGGCCGGGCGTACGTTCGTGAATCGGCGTACAAACTAATTTACATAATCTACGCCGGCCGCAATGGAAGCGCCACCTAGCGGCCATCCAAAAAATTGCAATCTAAGATAGGACGGCGCAAGCCGTCCTATCTTAGATATGTTTAAGCGTATCTCTGTTTGAGCATACGCTTAAACATACGGCGGCGTAGATTCTGAGTTAGGCCGGCTTATCTACTGATAAGCCGGCCTAACTCTTACTGAATCTACCTATAAGTCTGCCTGTAAAGTGGCGCATCTGTGCGATGTGTAGAACAGTGCCGCAGCAAAATGACATTTCTAAAGGAAAAATTTAAAAAAAGGAAAAAAAAAATTCTAAAGGAAAAAATGTCATTTAAATTATCTCACGGCTGTAAAGTATAGCCGGCTCTCGGCAATGTTAATGAAAAATCATGGAAAAAATCAGCGTAGGTTCCCCCCCCCCCCCCAGTCTATACCAAGCTCATCGGACACTTTTGACACGTTTTTGGGACCATTGTCATTTTCACAGCGAAAAGTGCTGATTACTGTGAAAATGACAATGGCAGTGAAGGGGTTAACCACTAGGGGGCGCTAAAGGGGTTAAGTGTGCCCTAAGGGAGTGATTCTTACTGTAGGGGGGCGTGGCTGTAGGCGTGACGTCACTGATCGTCGTTCCCTATATCAGGGAACAGACAATCAGTGTCACCTCCACCCAGAAGAACGGGGAAGGTGTGTTTACACTTACCTCTCCCCGTTCTTCAGCTCCAGGGACCGATCGCGGGACACCGGAGGCAATCGGGTCCCGCGGGCACGATCACAGAGGTTCGGACTGGGTCGCGAGTGCGCCACCGGTGGCGCGCTCGCGACCCCGTGGCTGGGCTCTTAAGGGCAACGTACAGGTACGTGCCTGTGCCCAGCCGTGCCATTCTGCCGACGTATATCGGCGTGAAGGGGTCCTTAAGTGGTTAAGGTGAAAAAACGCAAAGCTTTACAACCCCTTGAAGAGAAAGAGAGCGAGGGTAACGTGGAGAGCGAGAGGAGAAGAGGTTGAGGTGAAGAGAAGGAATGAAAGGAAATCGGAATGAATCTTGTACGGTTTGACAATCTCTGGGGCTGCCTGGCAGACTCGTCGCAATAGACAATTTTCCTGCGTAACAATTCTTACAGTTGAAAGTTTATTTAGTAAATTGCTCCCGGGGGACGGGGGGTAGATGGGATTTTTACTCACTCGCACACAGTCAGCCATCGCTGTGACAGCGTCTCGACTCCTTCAGACTCCTTTCTAATTGAATGTGTTCCTAGCGATAAACCCAAAATGCCTGCTATTGGCTTTATGTTTAGTAAATTTCCCCGGAGTGCCACAATCTCGACTGATAATTTTACGGCGTGTTTTTTAACGACTTGATATTCCTCGCTGGGAGCGCGGCGCTCGCTCCGTTATATTTTCTCCGCGCAGAACTTTGGAGATGTTTATGTCTTTCATCGTTTACGTCTCTTGTAAATTCCACCTCCTCAAAGATATCAAAGCTTTGCCTCTTTTTCTTTTGTTCCGGAATAATACGTGCGCACGTTACAAACTTGTTTCTTTTTTTTTATATATAATTGGTGTTTATTGTTTTAAGGAATGAGCAAGGATGCAGCGTATTGTGTACATCATACAGTATGTGACAAAACATCAATACATGCGGAGAACAGGGAATACAATTGTGTAGTCGGTACCAGAACTTGTTTCTTTTTGATGGCTTTTATAGCTACTGATTGAATGTAATTGAAAGTTGCAAAAGTCTCATTTCTTTTTTTCTTTCATTTTAACTTTAAAAGAACATTAAAGAGTCTCATGCAGGACAACGTGACTGTCTCTGAATACCCCCTGATCCACTTATACTCATCTTACCTGTGTTACAGTATCTTGCTCCACCTCAGCCAATCAGAATTTTAGGACCTTCTGGGTGTGTGGGATCATGTGACCTGCTCACCTGTGATGGTGCCCTGGCCCAGCAATTGAAGCACTGTCACATGACCTGGGGAAGTGACATTACTACTCTCCTGGCTTTAAATTAAACTTTTTAAAAATGAATTTATTATTAGTACTATTGTGACAGTTTATTTTTATGTATACACATTATTATTATTATTATTATTATTATTATTATTATTACTTTATATCATATTAATATGTATAGTGATATAATAATATTAAACACAATAATAATACTTAATAATATTAATTTTATTATTGTTATTATTATTATTATTATTATTATTATTATTATTATTATTATTACTTTATATCATATTAATATGTATAGTGATATAATAATATTAAAAATAATAATAATACTTAATAATAATAATAATATTATTATTATTATTATTATTATTATTATTATTATTATTATTATTAATATAATTATTATTATATGCATACTTAATAATATTATGTATAATTATATAATAATAGCAATTATTATTATTATTGTTATTATTTATTAGTATGTATACTGTATATTGTATATATTTTATTTCTCAACACACCTAGCACTGTACTTCTAACATTGTACTGCAGGGCCCATTACCACCCAGAGTAAAGTTTTCCAAACTATACATTATTATTTATAATTGTATACTAATAATACTACTACTACTAATAATAATAATAATAATAATAATAATAATAATAATAATAATAATATTATTATACTGTATATTTTATTTTTCAACACACCTAGCACTGTACTTCTAACATTGTACTGTAAGGCCCATTACCATCCAGGGTAAAGTTTTCCAAACTATACATTATTATTTATAATTATATACTACTACTAATAATAAATATTATTATTATAATTATTATTATGATTATTATTATTAATAATAATAATAATAATAATAATAATAATAATAATATTTTTATTATACTGTATATTTTATTTTTCAACACACCTAACACTGTACTTCTAACATTGTACTGCGAGGCCCATTACCATCTAGAGTAGGGTTCTCAAAACGATATATTATTATTTATAATAATAATAATAATAATAATAATAATAATAATAATAATAATAATAATATTATGTATACTGTATATATTTTATTTTTCAACACAGCTAACATTGTACTTCTAACATTGTACTGCAGGGCCCATTATCATCTAAAGCAGAGGTCTCATAAATACACTTTTGAACTGACTCAGACTGAGGCCCAGATTCACAACCGAGTTACGACAGCGTATGTCCGAATTCCGCGTCGAGTATGCAAATTAGCTAGATACACGAATTCCCGAACGTACGCGCGGCCGACGCAGTAAAGTTACGACGTTTACGTTAGGCTTATGCTGCCCCTGCTATATGAGGCGCAGCCAATGTTAAGTATGGCTGTCATTCCCGCGTCGAAATTTGAAAAGGTTACGTCGTTTGCGTAAGCTGTCTGTGAATGGGGCTGGACGTCATTTGACGTCCTTGCGGCGTACTTTGGAGCAATGCACACTGGGAAATTCCATGGACGGCGCATGCGCCGTTCCGAAAAAACGTCAATCACGTCGGGTCACAGTAGTTTTGCATAAAACACGCCCCCCTGATCCAAATTTGAATTAGGTGGGTACTAGGGGAAATGACAGATCTTCTATTCATACATTGTATGTGTAGCGCCCCCTTAATTTCAGTATGGGCACTACGCTAAAGTTAGTGGGGAATGGGAGAGTTATTTTGCTCCCATTCACAAATTTGCTAAATTTGGGCTGCTGTCATTCCTGAACTGTCCTGTAGGTCAGTCTGCGCTCCAGGGGTGCCGTTTCCACCCCTGGGCAACAGGTGGCGCTAAAGGGGTTCTGGCAGAGCCACTTTTCCCCAGCAGCCAATTAGAGGAGTTTTCCCTTGCGGAGCATGCTGGGGGAGAGTATATCTGGGGCAGACGCCATTTTTTGTGGTTCTTCGCGGGTTCCTGGTTCCAGGTGCGGCACCCACCTTTGGGGTGTGCGCATCCAACGGACCCCGGCGATGGCCTACCGGGCCAGGGTCACATGCTACGCGGAGTTCCACGTTGCTGAGAGGGGCCCCAGTGACTTGCTGGGTCCCCAGCTCTACTGAGGAGATCCCAGGCTGTGTGCCGTTCGGTGGGGGGTCGGCTTGAGGAGAACCCGGAGGCAGGTTGTCCAACAGGGCTTGAACGAACCATCGGGGATCTGGTGACCGGGACACTGACAGGTACATTGCAGCGGTCACCCGGTGACCCTAACTTAATCTACTGGGAGGATTCGCTCAATACGTTCAGCTCATCCAAGTACTAGGCCTGTGGCAGAGGTCCCTAGAGCCGGGCCTGTGGCGTTGAAGTGATTCGACGCATGCGTGGAAGCGTTGACCTTCCAGGGTCGCGCACGTTGCCGCGTCATCGGCGCGGCCATGTCATCGTGTATCCTGTTCGCAGGGAATTTGGTCTGATGGTGTGTACAGCCATCAGACCAAATGATCCCAGTGGACATGTCCGATGAAAACGGTCCGTAAGAGGTAACTTAATATGCCGATCCCAACAACAATCAGCGGCTCCTGAGGAGGTAGCACTACATATGAACAGAAGAACACACAGCTCCCAGTCCCCGCTCTGTACCGAGCGATCACAGGTTCCCCGGCGGCGATCGCGCCCTCGCGCCCCTAGTGGCCTGCGTGAGAGCCGACGTATAGCTACGGGCTCTCGCGCAGGGGAGCCGACCTGCCGCCGGAAAATTACGGCGGCTGGTCGACAAGTAGTTAAAAAAGCATCAAAAATGCAACACAATGGAGTCTGGTGCGACTCTTGAAGTCGATTACATGTAAAACGCAATCTGTTGCCGGGGGGGGGGGGGGGGGGGGGAGTCCCTGACCCTTTCCAAAAATGCACAGGCTGAAAAACGCATACACGTGAACATGTATCAAAGGAAACTATGTTACATGGACTGCAGTGCGTTTCTGAAAAATGGAAAACGCACAAAAAAGCGCATAGGTGAGAACGTAGGGTAACTGTGCTGCTTTAGGGCCATTTTGACGCGCCACAGGTTCACTTTCTTCGGGGAGACGAGAGAATCAATCAGTTTCGAATTTCTTAAAGTTTACAACAATACAAAGTTTATTTACGTGTTCTTGGCTCGGGACGCAGGTTTCTCAAGGACATTAAAAGTAAAGGCCAAGCGGGCCGATGATTTACGTTTAAAATTGGGATTTCTCTGCAAATTGATAGACAAAGGCATTATTAAATATTTTATGATTTACTTTCTCGCAAACACAGACATTTATCAAACTCCTGAGCGGCGCAGAAGAAAAAGCTCCAATAAAGATGTCAATTACCGGGACGTTTTAGTGAGGTCCTTCTACACTTTTAGCATCGGGAGGCTGAGGAATGAGTTCGCCGTTATTTCGTTACGGGAGAACATTCCGCCGTAAATCACGGGGTTATTGAGTTTGGAGAAGACTGGTATTGACTGCACTTAATTTTCTGCATAAATATTTATACGGGGGGATATGCAAAACATAAATACAGGCATGTCAGACTGCACAGCTAACAAGCACGCCGCGCTCATAAACTATAATAACCGGGTAGGGTGACTGCAGGACGGCGCGGAGCATGCGCGAATAAAGCTGTCACTTATTCCAGCAACATAAACTGACATGATAGGCCTAATCAGGGCTTTTTTTTCTCAGAAATAGGTGCAGGAACTCAACCACGACCTCCCCTCCCCCAAAATCAACCCCCCCCCCCACACACACTCCAAACCGCATAACATAGTGGGTGTGGTCAAATTTCACTAACAGTGCAAGGGTCTCAAAGGGGCATTAAATACCAGGGGTGCATTAATTGTGGTGAGTTCGTGGGAGGGGGATGTTACACACAGAATGCAGAGTTCCAGAGGTGCACTACACACAGAGTGCAGAGTTCCAGAGGTGCACTACACACAGAGTGCAGAGTTCCAGAGATGCACTACACACAGAGTGCAGAGTTCCAGAGGTGCACTACCCACAGAGTGAAGAGTTCCAGAGGTGCACTACACACAGAGTGCAGAGTTCCAGAGGTGAACTACACACAGAGTGCAGAGTTCCAGAGATGCACTACACACAGAGTGCAGAGTTCCAGAGATGCACTACACACAGAGTGCAGAGATCCAGAGGTGCACTACCCACAGAGTGAAGAGTTCCAGAGGTGCACTACCCACAGAGTGCAGAGTTCCAGAGGTGCACTACCCACAGAGTGAAGAGTTCCAGAGATGCACTACACACAGAGTGCAGAGTTCCAGAGATGCACTACACACAGAGTGCAGAGATCCAGAGGTGCACTACCCACAGAGTGAAGAGTTCCAGAGATGCACTACACACAGAGTGCAGAGATCCAGAGGTGCACTACCCACAGAGTGAAGAGTTCCAGAGATGCACTACACACAGAGTGCAGAGTTCCAGAGGTGCACTACCCACAGAGTGCAGAGTTCCAGAGGTGCTCTACCCACAGAGTGCAGAGTTCCAGAGGTGCACTACACACAGAATGCAGAGTTCCAGGGGTGCACTACCCACAGAGTGCAGAGTTCTAGGGTGTGCTACGTGCAGAGTTTCCAGTTGTGCCATGTCATTGATGATTGGCAGTTAAGTGGGCTTGGAACATTTGTAAGATACCTATTGGCTATACCGGAAAGGGAGAAACACCGCCACACACCAACCTGGCCCAAAAAAGTCAATCAACAGGACGGCTTCAGCCTTACTCCACCAAGGCCACTCCCCCATGCAACTCACCAGAGTTGAAGTATGAATGTCTGGCGCAGCGCCCCAGGTTTCTTGTACCGCGTACAGACGATCGGACATTCCGACAACAAAACCATTGCTTTTTTTCCTACGATTGTTGGCTCAAACTTGTGTTGCATACACACAGTCAGACAAATGTTGTTGGAAATTCCGAACGTCAAGAACGTGGTGACGCACAAGACGTACGACGAGCCCAGAAAAATTAAGTTCGATAGGCAGGGCGGCTCTTCTGCTTGATTCCGAGAATGCGTGGACCTTTGTTCATCGAAATTGTGTACACACAATCAGAATTTGCGACAACAAAACTTGTTGTCGGGAAATTTGAGAACCAGCTCTCAAAATATTTGTTGTCGGAAATTCCGACAGAAAATGTCCGATGGAGCCTACACGCGGTCGGAATTTCCGACAACAAGCTCCCATCGAACGTTTGCTGTCGGAAATTCCGATCGTGTGTCCGCGGCATAAGGGTTAAAATAGATATTGGCTAGTTGAAGATCAATATTTATTTACATTTATTGAGTCTTGTTACCAAAAATGCAATTTACCAATACCGCTACACCGGGCATGTCCAAAGCCAATTGCGGCGCACGGTTTAATGCGGCCCCACTGGTAATTTGGATATATATCTCTCTCGTAGCCCCCAACAAATCCCTGAGCATCGTGCATTCAGAGTCTGCATTCATGTAAATGGTGAGGCTGCATTTATGGCAATAGTGAGGCTGCATTCATGGCAATGGGGAAGCAGTATTCATGGCAATGGGGAGGCTGCATTCAGAGGCTGCAGTCATTGCAATGGTGAGGCTGCAGATGGGCACGGTTTAGGCTGCATTGATGGGCACTGACCCTTATTTTGCTTCACAATTCTTTATTTAGAATAAAAAAAAAATCCTGAAACTTCCCTCTTACAATTAACCACTTAACCCCCGGACCATATTGCTGGTCAAAGACCAGAGCCCTTTTTGCGATTCGGCACTGCGTCGTTTTAACTGACAATTGCGCGGTCGTGCGACGTGGCTCCCAAACAAAATTGGCGTCCTTTTTCCCCCACAAATAGAGATTTCTTTTGGTGGTATTTGATCACCTCTGCGGTTTTTAGTTTTTGCGCTATAAACAAAAAAAGAGCGACAATTTTGAAAGAAATTAATATTTTTTTTACTTTTTGCTATAATAAATATCCCCCAAAAACATATAAAAAAAACATTTTTTTTCCTCAGTTTAGGCCGATACGTATTCTTCTACATATTTTTCGTAAAAAAAAAAAAATCGCAATAAGCGTTTATTGATTGGTTTGCGCAAAAGTTATAGCGTTTACATAATAGGGGGTATTTTTATGGCATTTTTATTAATATTTTTTTTTTACTAGTAATGGCGGCGATCAGCGATTTTTTTTCGGTACTGCGACATTATGGCGGAAAACTTCGGACACTTTTGACACATTTTTGGGACCATTGGCATTTTTATAGCGATCAGTGCTATAAAAATGCATTGGATTACTATAAAAATGCCACTGGCAGTGAAAGGGTTAACAGTAGGGGGGTGGGGAAGGGGTTAAGTATGTTCCCTGGGCGTCTTCTAACTGTAGGGGGGCTCATTAGGGGAAATGACTGATCGCTGTTCATACATTGTATGAACAGAAGATCAGCATTTCTCCCCCTAACAGGACCGGGAGCTGTGTGTTTACACACACAGCTCCCGGTCCCCGCTCTGTAACGAGCGATCGCGTGTGCCCGGTGGCGATCGTGCCCGCCGGGCACACGCACGGGAGTCGGGGGCGGCGTACACGCGCCCCTAGTGGCCTGCGCGAGAGCCGACGTATAGCTACGGGCTCTCGCGCAGGGGAACCGACCTGCCGCCGTAAAATGACGGTGGCTGGTCGGCAAGAAGTTAAGGTGCGTGATATATGCCGATAAATACGGTATATCCAAATAACACGCCCGAGCTCATCCTTAGACCCTTGACCACACACAGCCAAAAAGGCACGAGCATTCTTGTTGGGCAGTGTATTAGTTCATTTGCATTTAATTTTAATGGTTCAAAGAATGTCAGGCAAAATCACTTCATCAAATCTGGCCCTCTTTGAAAAAAGTTTGGACACCCCTGCACTACACAAACCACCCTGCAAGGTACCTGATGAGAACTAACCAACAGTTGAGGCTCGATGGTCTGGAATCCAGGGCCGGTGATCTGACGATATGGTTCTGGCTATCGAGATGGTTCCTGTAAGGACTGCGCAGGAGCAATCCTTGCCGACGGAAATCACCGAACCTCCAGGGCGACGTGGAATTTGAGGAAAGTGGCCAGTCGGCCTCACGTCCTCGCTTCGCTCGGGCGGCTCGCTACACTCGCTCGGCCTCCTGGCTCTTTTTTTTACATCCTCCAATCCACGGGGGTGTTAAAGAATGAGCCTGGATGCCGGCCGAGGTTCGGAGATTTCCATCTGCAAGGATTGCGACTGCGCAGTCCTTACTGGAACCATCTCGATAGAGGAACCATACTGACAAGTCACCGGATCCACCCAAATTTAAATTTCCAGTTGTGTGAGGTCATCGATGATTCCATTCCCCCTGGAGATTGGAACAACTCATTCCAATTTGATAAAAATGTATATATATTTTTTTTCATTTCTAAAGACATAAATTGCTTGAGCTGCTGATTTATGTCGGGGGCTGTCTGATTAATTATGTTTTCCATATTCTGCTTTATTGGTGACATTTATCAAACGTTTGACAGTTCCTTTTTTTTAAACATTACATTTGTGTTGAAATGAAAGTCCCATTTTCCGTAGTTACATCTGAAAATATTGTAATTTGTAGCAAAATTGCAATTTCAAACCACTTTGTTAAATGTTTATTTGCGGCAGAAGATGCACAGATTTGAGACCCAAAAGTGTTACGTCTGCTTTTTGAAAAAAAAATATCTTTTTAATAAGTGCAGTGATTGTAAAGAAGAGCTGTTTTCTTTTGTGTTGTATTATCTTATAAAAAAAATAAAAATTCTAATTTGTTTTCTTGATATTTGCGGTATGAATAATATTTTCAAGTATTGCACTTTATATTTCCATTATGCATAAAAAAATACATTAACATTTATTTATTTAACACATTTTCACCACAATCATAAGGCTGCATTCACACCTAAGTGACAGCCGCGTTCGCGTGTAGCGGCAGATTTGCCGCAATTACAAATGTTTAATTTTTTTTTTTTTTTCCTAAAGTATTCCCATTGCTGTCTATGGGAAAATGCGCCTGTCGCGTGAAAAAAAGGGTCCGGGACTTTTTTTCAGGCGACAGGCGTTGCGCGTCTATGAGATGTGAACCATCTCCATAGACGGCAATGGGAATTCTCCCCTCTAGCGGCAGAAGCGTCCCGCGTCGGGCGTTTTGTCGCTTAGGTGTGAATGGGGTCTAAGAGGGCACCAAGGCAAAGATGCCAAAGTCATCCAGATCCCCCCCCACCCCCACACACACACTTTCCCCCCTTTTGCTAAGGATCTGCGATGGATGGATTTGAGATGACTTATGCCTTGTACACACAATCGGAATTTCCGATGGAAAAAATTCAGATGGAATTTTTTCATCGGATATTCCAACCGTGTGTGTGCCCCATCTGAGTTTTTCCATCCGAAATTCAGACGGACTTAGAAACAGAATGTAACGGTCAGGGGTTAACGTCGTTTACGATATTCCATTCCACCAACCCAAGACAGCTTATTCGACACTCCAGCAGACACGATCCATATGGATTTTCCCAGAATAACGAGACACAAGCTTTGTTCTCTGGTTCCAAACGAATTAATTCTTTAATGATGAACTCAGCTTGTTATATACAGTTAGAAACCAAATCTGGACAATGACTCAACTCCACCCACAACATGACGCAAGGAACTTCAATACACATTCCGTTAGATAATGACATTCAGATGAGCTAATTACTAATCATTACCCAGACGTTCTGACTCCGCGATAAGTTATTCTCACCTGCTACATAATACACATTCCTTTAGGAAACATAATTGACATGCTAATCCACTACACCTGAAAGGTCAGACATCTGACCTTTCAGACTGCCAACACATATCTATCATCAATAGAACTTTCACACAATACAGTGTCATTAGCACAGGGCCACCATCAGGAATTATGGGGTCCCTTACACAGCTTCAGGCATGGGCCCCCTGGAGCAAAGAACCAGTGGGCTGCCGCGAATTGAGAAGCGGGGGGGGGGGGGTTCCACTGCGAATTGAGGCAGGGGGTTGCCCTGGGGACCTCTGGGCCCCTTACAAAAATAAAAGAAAAGGGGGGGTATCCATCCGGGGCCCTGGGGACCACCGGGCCCTTTAATGAAAAGGTAAAAGAAAAAAAAAGAAAGAAAAAAAATATATGGAAAAAAAAGATTTACAAATTTGTTTTATAAAAAAAAGGGGGTTGCCATACGGGGGCCTTGGGGACCTATGGGCCCTTTAATAAAAACAAAAAAATAAAAAATAAATATATAAAAAAAAATTATGAAGAAATAAAATAAATAAAAAGGGGAGGGGTTAACATCCGGGCCCTGGGGACCTCCGGGCCCTTTAATAAAAACAAAAAAATGTAAAATTAAAATATAAAAAAAAATGTATAGAAAAATTATGGGGCCCTTACAGGTGTACTGCCTGTACCCCCCTGATGGCGGCCCTGCATTAGCATCACACAATGAGATGTCCTTCAGAAGCCAGACTTAATAAGCACCTCAACAGTCTATGTTCCACATTGAAGGAGACACTCTATTGACCTGTTGTGTTCAGAAACAACTACCTGTAATATTTCAAGATATCCTGCAATACATGAATTATCATTACTGTCCCATCTCATGTAATTCAAGATATCAGTTCTCAGTCATCCTATGCCCCTATTGGACATAGGATGACCCTAGACCCAAGAGTCATTAGTGAAGCTGGCACAGGAGTACCCCGCATCCTTCAAAAGTCTCTGGGTATCAAGGGCCTATCGGAAATTCTGTTCGTCTGCATGGAACTCCAATGGAGAAAAAAACATGCATGCTCAGAATCAAGTTGATGCATGCTCGGAAGCATTGAACTTCATTTTTCCCGGCTCGTCGTAGTGTTGTTGTACGTCACCGCGTTTTGGACGGTCAGAGTTTGGTGTGACAGTGTGTATGCAAGACAGCTTGAACAGAATTCTGTCAGTCAGAGTTTATCCCCACGGAAATTCCGATCGTATGTACGCGGCATAACATGTGTGCCTGTATGGAGGCCACAAGCTGTCACACGGTAAAAAAATGACAGCCATTGCCCACCAGCCCTAGGGTTGCCCCCTTTTGGTCCAAGGAAACCCAAATAAGATGGAGGGGAGGGTTAACACCAGATTACACATACTGTAGTGTTGGTCTCCTGGTGTAATCTGAAATAATGAGCTTTCAATTTAATAGCTCTGTCCTGTTTTTTTTGCACCAGATGGGTCCGCCACGACCTTTCCTGCCTCTGCCTCTCTTCCAACCCTGCTGTGAACCATTTGTGTGGAAGCCAATTTACTGGCTTCCACACAAATGGGTTTTAGCCCTGGTTCACACTGGGCTGCGGGAGTGAAGCCATGCGAGTTCAGCTGAACTCGCACGGCTTCACTCCCGCTGGCAGTCCCGATTTCGGCCGCGATTTAAGAGACATCTGTGCAGGTTTCTGCACAGATGTCAAGGTACAGGAACTACTTTTTGAAATCGGTGCAGCGCCGCAGATGCGGCATCGCACCGATTAGGATGGTGTCATTGCCAACAATTGCCGGCAAATCCAGCCGATTTGAGATGCGATTTCACATGTGAAATTTGAGCCAAGGCAGAAGAACATGCGAGCGGAGCTGAATGGGCATGCGCCTGAAACTGAAGAAACATTCCCTCCGCTCCGACCAGCACATGATCATCAGAAAGGGACACAGATATTGGGGAAAAATACAGCCCCCTTATGCTAGTAGGCACGGCAGAGCGGGGGGGGGGGGGTGTAATTCTAATTTTTTTATTTTAATTCTGCACTGATTGTCTTTAAAATTGCCCCTGCGACAAAACTAGGGACAGACTTGGTCCGGGGACAGTGTCCTCAATCAGGGGACTGTCCCCCGAAACTGGGGATGTCTGGTCACCCTACCATAAGCCGTCTCTAGCAGGCAACCCATGCTTCTTTAAGCCCTCACCTCCAGGGGAACTCATAGCTTAGTCGAAAGGGAAGTCCTCTCGTCACTTTGGCCTCAAACCAGGTACATGAGAATCCCTTTGGAACAACTTCAGGACCTTGTTGACTCCATATTGCAAGACTTTAGTCTGTTCTTCAGGCAAATGAAAGTTCAGCCTGCTCCCAGTTGGATGTACTGATAAAGCAGCCACAACGTGTATTTACTGTAGTCTCCACGGCATGGATGAATGACCAGTATTTTAACTGCAAATTCTCTTCAGGTATATTGCACTTTACAACACAACAGATCACTGTTATCTCACCCTTGTGTTTTTTTCCCCTACTGCCATCGGCATAATAATTATCAGTTTCATCAGCACATCAATTAGGAGAAAACAATTTAAAGTTTAAAGTGTGTTTCGTTCTGCCAGGCCGGCATGTTTTAGCTGAGCTCGGCATTATTTTTTAAAAGACAAGACAATTATTTGTTCGGCATGGCTGCCCCTCGTTGGCGGTTTATATATACGCAGACTGCAAACGCCACGATGAAACAAGAGATGCTTATCTCTCAGCAGAACAGATTGCTGTCTCTGACATCGATGAGAGCAAAGAGACAAAAAAAAAAAAGTGCACATGACGGATTCAAGACTGGATACACACAGAATAAAGATAGCTGATGGAGACCTTGTAAGTAAAGCTTTGTCTTCTCTAATTCACACTTATTTAAGGTGAACCTCAGAAGATAGAACTATTTTCACTGTAGTCTTCAGGTTGGTCATGTGACACCTCCTCACCTCTATTCTAGGCTGGCCAGTCTTTACTGACACATTGATAAAGTTAGAGCCATTCTCTGCACCAGTACGCTAGAGTGCAATGAGACCACCTTGGGGGGCGAGACCAGGACACCCTGCATTCACAGTAGAGTCCTCGGTCTTCTAAGTTGAGTGACACTGGGCATTATTCAAAACAGAAGACTGAGAATAGGACATCTTTTGGTGACAACGAGTTACTGCAGGGGTCAGCTCTAGAATAAAGGTAAATATCACACCTTGAAAGGAGGTGAGGTGTAAGACAGGGGCTAATTGAGAGGTGAGTCTAATTTTTCCCCTGACAGGAGCGATCGCGGGAGTCGGGGCGCTCGCGCCCCTATTGGCTGCTCGACAAGATGACGTATAGCTATGTGATCTCGCCCAGCAGAGCCGACCTGCAGCCGTATAACTGCGGCGGCTGGTCGGCAAGCAGTTAAGACACACCCAGGGGCGGACTGACTATTCGGGCACTCGGGCACTCACACCACAGCATGACTAATGGATGTGCAGATTACAGAGGCTCCGAATTTTACCCCAAAAGATTACAAGCAAAAACCCCATCCTTAAACTCTAAAATTGACCACTTGACACACTCCTTTTTGGAGTCGAATGGCCATAGCAGCCATTTGTTTATTACAAAACAATAATACAATACAAAACATTCTCCACATACAATTTAATGCACAACATACATCTTACATAAAACCGTTACAACAAAAATAAACTCAGTTTTTTAAACCATCCTGGTCTAGAGATCTTTGAAGGACAATTATTTACAATAAATAGTTGTATCTGTACACCCCATTAACCAAGGCCCCACGCCACATATTACGCCAGCTCAGGGACAATTACTATTTACCTCCCAAAACAACGGGCCAAATCCTCAAAAAACGGGCTTAACTTAACTTTTCCGAGTTAAGTTACACTGCCGCAAATCTCCCAAGTTAGGTGCCGATCCTCAAAGCACTTACCTGGAAATTTTCGGCAGTGCAACTTAACTCCGTCCGGCGCAAGGCGTTCCTAATACAAATGGGCGATTCCCATTTAAATTAGGCGCGCTCCCGCGCCGGACGTACTGCGCATGCCCGTGACGTAATTTTTCCCGACGCGCATCGCGTGTTTTTACGATATGCCGAGTTTTGAGGATCGCGCCGGGTAAAAAAGTTGCGTCGGGATAAAAAAAAGATACGGCGAAAAAAAAAAAAAAAAAAACGCGTCGCGAGGAAGAAGGGTCTACTTTTACAAGGTGTAAACAGTTTACACTTTGTAAAAGCAGCCCTAATTTTACACATGCAAACTAAAACTTACGGCGAAAAAACGAAGCTGAAAAGCTTTGTGGATCGCCGTAAGTCTTAATTTGCATACGCTAGGCGGCATTTCGACACAAAATGCCCCCAGCGGCGGATGCGGTACTGCATCCTAAGATCCGACAGTGTAAGTCTCTTACAGATGTCGGATCTTCTGCCTATCTTTGGAAAACTGCTTCTGTGGATCAGTTCCAAAGATAGGCACAGGGATACGCAGGCGGAACAGCAGATCCGCCTGCGTATCTCTTTTGAGGATTTGGCCCAACATGTCTCAGCACCTAAGAGACTCCCCCTACACTCACAATTCTTCCTACTATGCCTCACTGCACACCTCAGTCATGCAGGCCCTCCTCCTAGTTGCACTTCTGCTCCGGGCCTTTCTTTACTGACATGCGGTCAAACACCTAAACACTAAAAATAAAATTCATTCAACCCAATTTTACACAAATATTCCAATCAGTTGGGCAATGTTTACCAAAACGCAATAATGCATCAACTTTTCCGCCTCAAACTGCTTTATTTTTGCGCAGGCGACCTCAAACCCTTTCTCCCAAATCTCCTTAGAAGCAGCGCCGTACTTTTCTCAACTTTAAACCTATCAATGACTTTAGCTCGAGGTTTAATAGCGGATGTCTCTTTTTATTAAAACTTTTTTCCTCTCTCCGAGGCAGATGTCAGTGAATTTTACACTTGATGATTTATGGAACGTTCGGTTGAGATGATGCCTATTCATCGTACTAATCCACATTAGTGTGTAGATATCTATTGATTAAGCGGTAACAGAGAGCCCTATTTACCTCGCTTCTTTGCGACTGAAGGAGAGTGAGAGCTTTCCGCAGCCTGGACAACATCTCATCTTTCATTGTTTAAAAACAGCTAATGTCTAATTCTCTGTTGTATAATAGGTCGATATTCATAATGCCATCTCATGGCTTAATACACTGACTTGTTAATGGATGGAGGAGCTCACGCTAGCAGCAAGGGGCATTATGCGAAATTTAATTTTCACATAATTAGGCACATTTAGGACAGCAGAGAACATTGGCCTTTACAGAAGCGGCAAACTTCTGCCTCAACTTTTAGAACTTATCGAATTCCGATATCGTGTATGGATCAACTGTCGTCAGGGCCGGATTTGCTCTCCCTGCCGCCCCAAGGCCAGGTTCCGCAATGCACCCCCTCCCCGCCAACTGAACCCCCCCCCCCCCAAATCAACGGAGAATGGGCGGCACGGTTAGTTCAAATATTTTTTATTACATTTTTACTTTATTACTTTTTTTGTAGCTTGTCGCTTACTTTTATTAATTTTTGTATAATTTTCTTATTATTTTCCTTATTATTTTTCTTATTCTTTACATTTTTATTTTATTAATTTAATTATTATTTCTTATTATTTGTTTATTTTTTATCAATTTTTTTCACTTTTTTGCTATCACACAGGAGAATGTTCTCTTTATTGACCCTGTCACCTCCAAAACAGGAGTCCTAGCACTGTGCTAGAACTCCTGTCACAGCTGAGATGGGAAGAGCACAGCTCTCCCCTCTCACTGTGTACATCGGCAGCAGTGACAGGAGACAGACTCGGTGGCCGGGGGGAGGACGGAGTCCTGAAGACAGAGCCAGCAAAGAGAGATATGTGGGGTGGGGGGAGAGGGGAGGACGGATGGCAGCACACATTTTACAAGTGATTTCGGCGACATCGCCGCAATCACTTGTTAACGAGCGAGCGGATTCCCCCATAACTTACTGCCCTTAACTGTATGTTACTGTACATCGGGGGACTCCATGCCACTGCCGCCCCAAGGCCTGGCCTCAGTGGCCTTGTGGGAAATCCGGGCCTGACTGTCGTCTTTTGCAAACTGTCCGGTGCTAATATTTTTAAAGGGGTTTTCTACTTCCACATCCATATCATATCCTTTTTCAATTTCCTGATAAATTAAAATGAAGGGAAGTATGTCCTGCATGTAGGCAGGTGCAGGGATTTGCCTTTCCTGTGGGTGGTACAACAGATAGGGGAGTCTGTTAACCACTTAACCCCCGGACCATATTGCTGGTCAAAGACCAGAACACTTTTTTTGCGATTCGGCACTGCGTCGCTTTAACTGACAATTGCGCGGTCGTGCGACGTGGCTCCCAAACAAAATTGGCGTCCTTTTTTCCCCACAAATAGAGCTTTCTTTTGGTGGTATTTGATCACCTCTGCGGTTTTTAGTTTTTGCGCTATAAACAAAAATAGAGCGACAATTTTGAAAAAAAATGATGGGGTAGATTCAGAAAGCAAGATACGCCGACATTAGCCTAAGGCCTCGTACACACGAGGGGATCTCTGCTGGAAATGGTCCGCCCGACCGTTTTCAGCGGAGATTCCTCCTCCGGATTTGGATCCGATGGCTTGTACTCATCGGATCAAAATCCGCGCGGAATTCATCAGCGGTGACGTGTCGCGCCGTCACCGCGATGATGACGCGGCGACGTGCGCGACGCTGGAATGTAAGTACTTCCACGCATGCGTCAAATCATTACGACGCATGCGAGGGAGGGGAGCGGACGGATTGATCCGGTGAGTCTGAACAGACCACCGGATCAATCCGCTGGACCCGATTCAAGCGGATAAATTTCTTAGCATGCTAAGAAATTTATATCCGCTTGAAATCGATCGGCCCGAGAAATCTCCGTGGATAAATATCCGCTAGGCCGTACAGACGACCGGATTTATCCGCTGGAACTGATCCGCAGATCAATCCCAGCGGATAGATCCGGTCGTGTGTACAAGGCCTAAGATCCGACTGGAATAAGTCTCTTACGCCGTCGTATCTTAGGGTGCATTCTGACGCTGGCCGCTAGGGGCGCTACCGTTGTTGTCAGCGTAGAATATGCTAATTACCTAAATACGCCGATTCACAAACGTACGTACGCCCGGCGCAATTGATTTACATCGTTTATGTTAGGCTTTTTCAGCGTAAGGTTGTTCCTGCTATTAGGAGGCGCAGCCAATGTTATGTATGGACGTCGTTCCCGCTTCAAAATTTGAATTTTTTACGTCGTTTGCGTAAGTCGTTCGCGAATAGGGCTGGACGTAATTTCCGTTCACGTCGAAACCAATACGTTGTTGCTCCGTACTTGGAAGAAATGCACACTGGGATATGTACACGGACGTCAATCACGTCAGGTCATCATACATTTACATAAAACACGCCCCCCCTTCCACATTTGAATTACGCGTGCTTACGCCGGCCTCATTTACGCTACGCCGCCGCAACTTACGGAGCAAGTGCTTTGTGAATACAGCACTTGCTCCTGTGAGTTACGGCGGCGTAGCGCAAATACGATAGGCTGCGCCGCCGTATCATTGCGCGCCCCTACCTGAATCTACCCCAACATTTTTTACTTTTTACCATAATAAATATCCCCCAAAAATATATCTAACATTTTTTTTTTTTCCTCAGTTTAGGCCGATACGTATTCTTCTACCTATTTTTCATTAAAAAAAAATTGCAATAAGTGTTTACTGATTGGTTTGCGCAAAAGTTATAGCGTTTACAAAATAGGGGGTATTTTTATGGCATTTTTATTAATATTTTTTTTTTACTAGTAATGGCGTCGATCAGCGATTTTTTTTCGCTACTGCGACATTATGGCGGACACTTTGGACACTTTTGACACATTTTTGGGACCATTGGCATTCTTATAGCGATCAGTGCTATAAAAATGCATTGATTACTGTAAAAATGCCACTGGCAGTGAAGAGGTTAATACTAGGGGGCAGGGAAGGGGTTAAGTATGTTCCCTGGGTGTGTTCTAACTGTAGGGGGGGTGGCCTCACTAAGGGAAATGACAGATCGCTGTTCATACGTTGTATGAACAGAAGATCAGAGTTTGAATGAGTATTGCACATGATTGTTGATACCAGAGCTTATATTTCAACTATGTAACTCAAATATTATTTTACCATTAAACTTTTTACTATATATTTGACTTCAACCATTTTTTTTTCTTTGCTGCCTAAAAACCCCACTGGGGGATCCCTCCTATTTCTCTATTATTTAGGGGTGAGCAGCACCATCTTTCCCATTTGTGACTTTTCAATTCTATGCCTAAGGGGCAGTGGCGGCTGGTGCTCCAAATTTTTGGGGGGGCGCAAACGAAAAAAAAAAAAAGAAAAAAAATTGCAGCCTCACTGTGCCAATCAAATGCAGCCACTGTGCCATCAATTGTCACCACTGTGCCATGCCATCAAATGCAGTCACTATGCCAGGCCATCAAACGCAGCCACTGTGCCATGCCATCAAATGCAGTCACTGTGCCATGCCATCAAACACAGCCACTGTGCCATCAATTGTCACCACTGTGCCATGCCATCAAACACAGCCACTGTGCCCCTCAATTGTCGACACTGTGCCAATTGTCACCACTGTGCCCTTTAATTGTAGCCACTGTGCCCATTGTTGCCACTGTGCATGTCACTGTGCCCTTTAAATGTTGCCACTGTGCCCATTGTCACCACTGTGCCCATTGATGCCACTGTGCCCTTTGTCACAACTGTGCCCATTGATGACACTGTGCCCTTTGTCACCTCTGTGCCCATTGTCGCCGCTGTGCCCTGTAAAATGCACTTACCTTTCTCCTTCCACGTCCCTCGATGTCTGCTCCCGTTTTGGTGGCGCTTAAGCCAATCAGGTTACCGGTAACCAGAATCGGGGAACCTGATTGGCTGAGACGGCCGTCAGTCTTATCCAAGGAACGCACCCCCCGTACGTTCCGAGGATAAGACATCCGGGAGACAAGGGCTGTACTCGGAAAGAGCCGCTGGCCCTGATAGGCACTTCCGCACAGCCAACCAGCTGCCGTTATTCAGGTGGTCGGCGCTCAATGTCCGGCCATCTGTGAATAGACCAGCGGCAGCTGGCAACAATACCATACATTCATGCAATGCATAAATGTATGTTATTTCAGTGGCGGTGCGGAGCCAGAGGGGGCGGCTCTCCAGCGCCCTCTATGGGCAGACCGCCACTGCCAAGGGGTCTGTATGTATCTCAAGGGTTACATTTTGTTTGACTGTACTGCACTTTTAAAAGTTCTCTTTGTTTTTCCTTTAATCAACCCCCTAATGAATTTTGATGTGATGAATAAAGAGATAAATGTATGTAATTTCTAGGCATTAATGCATACATTAGCATGGTTTATATATGATAAAGATATTGGAAGCCACGTTGTATTCTGTAATCTACATAAAGAAGATGTGACCTTGTCCATCCCTGACCCAATCACCGAGATCCTCAGTGATTTCCAATACGTTTCTAGTCTGTTCTACACACACACATGGGGAAAGAAGATGTTTTAGGACTGTAGCATCAAATGAAGTGTAATCATAACCCAATCTAGCCATAACACACAATGCGGTATTATTGGCATGTAATTTTTTTTCGGGGGGGGGGGGAGTGGGGGCTTCAGGAGAAGGGGACTTCCTGTCCCACTTCCTCCTTCCGCCGAGGGGCTGCAAAGGCGATACGTCATATCGCCTTTCGGCAGCCCCTCCCTGTAGGCGATCGCCTGGGACACGTGACAGGTCCCAGGCGATCGCCTGTCCAATTAAACAGCGCAGCGCCGGGCCGCGCGCGCATGCGCAGTGCCGCTCGCGCATTCGCAGTGGGTGCCCGGCCGTGAAGCCGAAAGCTGTCACGGCCGGGTGCCCACAGTGACAATGAAGACGCCGGCCGGGGAGGGGGGGGAGAGGAGCGGACCCCCGGCCGGCGCGTCGCTGGAACGCTGGAGCAGGTAAGTGTCAGTTTATTAAAAGCCAGCAGCTACACTTTTTGTAGCTGCTGACTTTTAATAAACGTAAAAAATGGGTGGAAAACCCCTTTAAAGAGGAAGTAAACTTCCCTTGTTTGTTTGTACCTATAGGTAAGCCTATAATAAGGCTTACCTATAATCGCCGCTTGATAGTTCTTACAGGCGGCGGGAGGGGACATCCCCCCTCCCGCCGCCATTCTGTGCTTTTCCAGGCTCTCCCGTGCCATCAGGGGCCAGGAGAATGAATCGGCCGCCGCCGAATGAAGAGCATAGAGATTTTCGGTCACCAGATGGTCACCGGTCATCTCAATGACCGTCAGAGGACCGGGTGCGACGTTATGACGTCACGCCCGGATACCCGGAAGTAAACAAAGCCGCAACCGCGGCTGAAAGCATGAGAAAGCAGGTGAATTTTTTTTCCCGATCTCATGCTTTCCAGCCTGGAGGAGAGATGTGAGGTCTTATTGACCCCGCATCTCTCCATAAAGAGGACCTGTCACACACTATTCCTATTACAAGGGATGTTTACATTCCTTGTAATAGGAGTAAAAGTGATCAAAAAAAAGTGCAAAAACTAAAAATAAATTAACCACTTCCCGCCCAAGGACATCATATGACGTCCTGGACTTTCAGTGGGGATATCTGAAAGATGCCTGCAGCTACAGGCATCATTCAGATATCCATCTCTTCAGCCGGCGATCCTGTGCACCATAAGAACGATCATAGTGGCAGTTCTGTCGCTTGATCGTTCTTATAGGCGACGGGAGGGGACGACCCTCCCTCCCGCCGCCATCCGGTGCTTCTCCGGGTTCTCCCGTGCCATCGGAGACCCGGAGAAACGATCTGCCGGCGCCGGATGGGAGGCATAGAGATGACTGGTCACCAGTCATCTCTATGACCGTCGGAGGCCCGGGCGCGATGTTATGTCGTCACGCCAGGGTACCGGAATGTAAACAAAGCCGCAATCGCGGCTGAAAGCATGAGATCCGTGAATTTTTTTCCAATCTCATGCTTTCCAGCCTGGAGGAGAGATGTGGAGTCTTATTGACCCCGCCTCTCTCCATAAAGAGGACCTGTCACACATTATTCCTATTACAAGGGATGTTTACATTCCTTGTAATAGGAATAAAAGTGATCAAAACAAATGTGAAAAAAGTGCAAAAATGTAAAATAAATTAAGTAAAATTAAAAAAAAATTAAACCCCCCTGTCCCCAGTAGCTTGCGCTCAGAAGCGAATGCGCATGTAAGTCCCGCCCACATATCCTTTCAAATTTGGCTGTTAGTGAACGAATACAAATTTATCCGAAGCTACAAATTATCTGAAATAACAAATGCTGCATATAAACAAATCGAACAGAACTAATTAATAATAATAATAATAGTAAAAAGTTTTTATTATTATTATTTATTATTATTAATTTGTTACATTCCATTCGTTTAGATACGGCATTTGTTATTTCGGATAGTTCGTAAGTTTACGTTCACTAACAGCGAAATTTGAAAGTCAATTCCAATACCTATAATTTAATAGTTAGTAATAGTTAAGTTATTATTAGTTAGTCATTATTTCAGATTTTCGGATTTTTGACTTTTTGAATTTCGAATTTCTGAACTTCCAAATCTCTGATTTTTCAAATTTACGCATTTACGAATATTCTGAAAAATTTGTTAAACTTTTTTTTTTTATTTGGATATTTTCGAATTAACAAATTTGTCGAAAATAGTTAGAAAACTAATTTGGAATTAAATGAATTGCGCATATCTAGTAGGCAGACCCTCCCACCAGCTTATCTCAGTATCCACCGGACAGAAGTGGGTAAGGATTTGCAATAGGGATTCCTAAATTTAAAAATATATACACTTAAAGCGGTTGCAAAAATGTTTTTTTGTTTTTTTGTTCACCTGAAAAGTAAAAGCCTTCATGAGCTAGTATGCACCGCATATTAGCTCATTATGAAATACTTACCTCAAAACGAGGTGTAGGGAACTTACCTGGTCCACGCCGAGCGAGATATCATCTTGACTCGGCGTGGCGTGTCTTCCGGGTATCGCCGCTCCAGCGCTGTGATTGGCTGGAGCGGCGATGACGTCACTCCCGCGCATGCGCACAGGAGATTTAAATTCGGCAAGGTCCGGCGGCCGCCGGTCTTTCAGCCGAGGATCCCAGCTGCGCATGCGCCGCTGCAATCACCGTATAGGTTTAGGAGATATTCTTTATACCTACAGGTAAGCCTTATTATAGGCTTACCTGTAGGTAAAACTTATAAAAACAAGTTTACAACCACTTTATCCCGAAGAGGATTTTCCATCTCCGCCAAAGCAGGTTCCACTTTAAATACTCTTCTCATTTCCCCCGTTAAAACCTCTTGGATATTTTCCACATCCATTTTCTCGGCTTTGTGTCGGCGATTATGAAGGAGCCGCGCAGAAAGATGAGAAGGCGGCATCGACTTTTCCTGCAGCACGATTCACAGGACGCCTTGGTGGAGCAATTTATAATTTGCATCGATTAGCAACGTTTACTTAATCAATAACACATTAAAGTAAATAAATAGGATGCATTGGCAAATCTAGTAATTATAACAATGCAGCAACACAAAACAAAAATGATCGCGGTGGTCCAAAGAAAACAAAGTGTAATAATTAGCGGTGGTATAGACGCGGCGGCGGGTGGGCGGGGGTCGAGGGGGGTGCTATGAGGAGAAGGACGCAGCGGAGTGTTAAAGGACGGCGGTGGTACGCTTCGTGTTTTGTAACGCTGACCTTGGACTAAATACATTCACCTCCTTCTGAGCCCAGGGAGCAGAACCTCGTTATCATTCTCGTGACATGGACGTGACAAAGGAACCGTAGAAGCCGGGGACGTTTTGGCCTGCTGAGGAACAACTCATGATAAATATGTAAAAAATACTATTGTGTGTTCTTTGACAACAAGCCACAAACATATAAAAAATGCTGCAGATTTGCCTAAGTTCAGTCACTGTTAGCCAGATTCAGTAAGAGTTAGGTCGGCGTATTCAGTAAGAGTTAGGTCTGGTTGTTCAAAGCACGGGGAACATAACAGCTTTCAATTCAATAGCTGTGTTCCCCGCCGCACGCCGTCATATACAGCCCCTCCCCCAAGGGGGGAGGGGTTGTATATGAAGGCTCGCGGCGGGGAACAAAGCTATTGAATTGAAAGCTGTTATGTTCCCCACAAATTATTCCCAGCCGTGCCATTCTGCCGCCATATATCGGCGTTAGGCGGTCCTTAAATTGGTTGCCAGAGGTCATAGAATATAATTACCACTTACTAACTGGTTGCTAGAGGTTACAGCAAACATTACGGCTCACTGATTAGTTACTAGAGGTTACAGCACATGATTTCTGCTTGTTGGTTGCTTGCTAGAGATTACTGTACAGTAATACTGCTCACTGATTGGTTGCTGGAGGTTACAGCACATCATCTCCTCACTGTAGAGGGGCATGATATACATATGAATGCCACATTTATTTACATATGAATTCCCGCAGGCCGCCGCTATTTACATATGAATGCTCCCGTTATTTGCATATAAATGGCGGTTATTTACATGTAAACACAGGGGGGCAGATTCTCGTACCTCGGCGTAAATTTAAGCGGGCGTAGTGTATCTCAGATACACTACGCCGCCGTAACTTAGTGCGGAGGTTCCTTATCCACAAAGAATTTGCCCCGTAAGTTACGGCGGCGTAGTGTAAATGTGTCGGCGTAAGGGCACGGAATTCAAATGACAAAGATGTGGGCGTGTTTTATGTTAATTCAACTTGACCCCACGTAAATGACGTTTTTTTTTTGAACGGCGCATGCGCCGTCCGTGGGGGTATCCCAGTGCGCATGCTCGAAATCACGTCGCAAATAGTCAATGCTTTCGACGTGAACGTAATTTACGCAAAGCCCTATTCGCGAACGTTTTAGGCAAACGATGTAAACGACGGAAAATTCGACGCTGGCCCGACGTCCATACTTAACATTGCGTACGCCTCATAGACCCAGGGGTAACGTTACGCCAAAAAAGCCTTACGTAAACAACGTAAAAAATGCGCCGTCCGGACGTACGTCCTGAGAATCGGCGTATCTAGCTAATTTGCATACTCTACACGGAAATCAACGGAAGCGCCCCCTAGCGGCCAGCGTAAATATGCACCTAAGATCCGACGGCGTACTAAGACGTACATCAGTCGGATCTAGCCCCCATTCAGGCGTATCTTGTTTTGTGAATACAAAACAAAAGATACGCCGGAGCATCCTAGAAGTTACGCGGCGTATCAATAGATACGCCGACGTAACTTCTTTGTGGATCTGGCCCAGGGTCTGCAGTTGAGTCACCTGTACACAACAATAGGGCAGCATTAGTAGCAGCACTTCACACTGAGATATCGGGACAGGAATAAAACTTCAAGGGACGAGGGAATTTATACTGGGATAGTTGGCAAGTATGAGGCAGCTGCTTTGGGCCCCACAACAATGACAGGGCCCAGGGCAGCTGCCCCCTTTTGCCCTGCCTTAAAGATGGCCCTGATACCAGCATATCCGAATAAGCAACCTTCACCAAATACTGGAATATATTAACAGCAGTGATTTCTTAATTCCCATCCTCCTCTTTATTTAACCACTTCCAGACCGCCGCATGTACATTTACGTCGGCAGAATGGCACAGACAGGCACATCAACGTACCTGTACGTGCCTGCCTAGACGTGGGTCGGGGGTCCGATCGGGACCCCCCCCGTACATGCGGCGGTTCCCGTGGCTTCAGGAGTGATTCGGGACGAGGGCACGGCTATTCGTTTCTAGCCGCTCCGTCGCGATCGCTCCCCGGAGCTGAAGAACGGGGAGAGCCGTGTGTAAACACGGCTTCCCCGTGCTTCACTGTGGCGGCTGCATCGATAGAGTGATCCCTTTTATAGGGAGACTCGATCGATGACATCAACCTACAGCCACACCCCCTACAGTTGTAAACACACACTAGGTGAACACTAACTCCTACAGCGCCCCCTGTGGTTAACTCCCAAACTGCAACTGTCATTTTCACAATAAACAATGCAATTTAAATGCATTTTTTGCTGTGAAAATGACAAAGGTCCCAAAAATGTGTCAAAATTGTCCGAAGTGTCCGCCATAATGTCGCAGTCACGAAAAAAAGAAATCGCTGATCGCCGCCATTAGTAGTAAAAAATAAATAAATAATAAAACTATCCCCTATTTTGTAAACGCTATAAATTTTGCGCAAACCAATCAATAAACGCTTATTGCGATTTTTTTTACCAAAAATATGTAGAAGAATACGTATCGGCCTAAACTGAGAAAAAAAATTTTTTTATATATATTTTTGGGGGATATTTATTATAGCAAAAAGTAAAAAATATTGCATTTTTTTTAAAATCGTCGCTCTATTTTTGTTTATATGCCAAAAAATAAAAACCGCAGAGGTGATCAAATACCACCAAAAGAAAGCTCTATTTGTGGGGAAAAAAGGACGCCAATTTTGTTTGGGAGCCACGTCGCACGACCGCGCAATTGTCTGTTAAAGCGACGCAGTTCCGAATTGTAAAAACCCCTTGGGTCATTTAGCAGCATATTGGTCCGGTCCTTAAAGGGTCACTAAAGGAATTTTTTTTTTTAGCTGAAATGACTGTTTACAGGGCATAGAGACATAATAGTTAACTGATTCCTTTTAAAAATGATTAAAAATTGATAAAAAAACAATCATATAATGTGCCTGCAGTGTAGTTTCGTTTTTGCTGTTGTTTGCTGGTTCTCTGATGTACAGAGAGCCACTAGAGGGCAGTCAGCCAATAGAGAGCAGTGATACTTTGTCTAAAACTCCTCAGCACCAATCCAGTTTCGTTTTACACACAGTAATCACACCTCCTTGATTAGTGACCACCGTGAGAAATCTCCCAGTACTGTGGTTATCAGGAAACAGGCAACCAGGAAGTGTCCAAAACAGAGAGGATTTACAGCAACATCAAAGCAAAAACGAACAATGAGGACATGAAACCAGGACTGCAGCAAGGTAAAGGAAGCTATTTAGCTAAAAAAAAAAATTCCTTTAGTGACCCTTTAAGTGGTTAAAGAAAAAAAAAAAAATCACGGCGTGGCATTCAAAAATCCAAGCGTTCAAGTTGACAACCCACAGAACTGTCATTGCAACTGTCTGCACGGTCATTAGCAAGAGACGCACTTGGCGTTTTCCAAACGATATCTATTAGTTCTTTGGATAAAAGGTTCACACTGCTCATCCCCTACTGTGTTCCAGCAACATTTCCCAGCCACTGTGGGTGACATTCGGAAATTTCTGCCATTGCGGGGGGAGGGCTGCACTCAGTGTGTCGCCTTTTTATACCATTTTAACGAAAAGCCTTTTTTTTTTCTCCCCCCCCCCCCCTCGGATGAAACAGACGTGTGTTTAACTTGTCACTCTGCTTCTCATTATTTACAGATATCCTTTAAACAAGAATGTCTTTATGTCGGCTCGGCTTTAAGTCGTCGGGTTTTAAGGTCATTTTGGCGTTTTCTATATCAATGAGACGTTTGGTTTGCAGCTCAGAATATCTTTATTCATAAATTATCGGTACGGAGAATCAGCAGATGACAATTTCTTCCTCTTTTGCCGGCGGTTCTTTTGTGCGCGCCGTGATTTGTGGAACGTCGTCGGGAACATACGAGACGAGAAGCCTCGGAGATGGTGGCAAATGCTGTTTGCGGAGATAAGGAGATGGAGTTTGGGAACTTGTGGCATTTTGACAAAATGAAATAAGTCATCGCTTGTATGGAGATGGTTTAGGATGTCCTAGTTTGTCGGGATCAAATAAATCAAGACGTTTTCTGCCCAAAAACTGGCTGATTTTTAAAATTTCAATATATCTTGTAAAACAGGAACATTAAACAAAGGAGAGAAGGATATGGGAATCCCACCTATTTATCAAATATGTAGTACTCACCGATATTTTCGGGGGGTGCAATCAAAAATATAATGTACCAAGAGAGAAAAAAAACAAAAAAGAAAAATGACTGCTGCACACCCTTAAGAGTTATTACTACGTTTTATTAAATATCAGAAAATAGAGCATAAAAGGCATTAAAAACACACAGGTAACCAATAATGGTATAGTACCCTAGAAGTGACCTGAGAATACACTCACAAAAGCGAGACGGCAAAAATCAGTGACAAATTGAAAACTGGAGCTTGATCATCCAATAAGGAGATCTAAGTCCATAACTCACCCATTCACCCTCCACACAACACAAAGAGACCCCCCACCCCAAGCACATATAAAACCCCCACTGCTATCAATAATCCTAAAGATTTCCACACCATGCGGTGGTTCCCTGTAACTACAGGTGAAAGTACCACCGTCTAAGTGGGAAAAGTTGCAAAAAAGAAAAAGCTCAAAAATGGGGACATGAGAGGGATCCACTATATAGTGGTATAGTAATACTGCTCAATTGGAGATAAATGGCAAGTGATAAATCAGATGAGAGAGATATAGTCCCAGGGACCACAGACAATTCTACTAGGCTGGAGAAAAAAAGTGGTATATATATATATGTCTCTGCTCTTCAGATGGGTCGCCGCATCTGGCGTAAACAGTTATTCAATTTCCATCAGATAGTAACTGATAAGGAGGCATTCAACAAAAATATATATTTGAGACACTGTAGTAATGATCATTAAGTATCAGAGTTCACCTATGCTGCACTTGAGAGGACTATGCAACAATGTAGCCACAGTTGATTGACGGGTTCCCATTACTTATGGGTAGTGTCCATTCTAATATATCAAGTAGATATGTCCATCAGATATTGAAATCTTGTTGAACTGCTAATGGCAATTAGGCTTACACGAATATTGGATGTGTTGATATATACACTGTTGGTGAGCAGATAATTGATCAGCATTCCACAGAAAATAAACGGTTGAAGTTGTACTCACTGTTGGGCTATTATGTGTAGCTCAGAGTTGTAGCTACCACATCAAATCTGTACTCACGTGCTGCCAGAGAGATTTGCAGCCGAGCCATCCATCCATGTGTAGCACACAGAGCCTGAAGCACTCCTCATCAGTGCAGTAATGATAGGTGAATGATATAGTAATGTCCAGTATAAAACTGCAATTATACAGTGTCTTCAATGATGTTAGGCAAATACCAATCTCCAAAGTTGAGAATAAAGAATGTATTAGGTCTCCATGGGGTCAGTCTCTCCAATTTGAGCGTGCAAGTAATGTTCAGATTGCACTGTTCATGTCTCCATGTGATACTTTTCCTTAAGCTGCTTAGTGGCTCAAGGTAACTATGTTACCGAGCTCCAAAAGAAAAAAAAAAGCACTGAGGTTCAAAATGTGCATCGGGGGGTCCCTGTACCCCAAGAGTTTACATGTTTCGTTCCTTTAGAACTAGGAACTTCGTCAGAACTGGGGGGCTATTGATCTTTACCTCCTATAAAAAGGGAATTCAGAGCTATCCATAATTAACCTAGATGTCAATCAGGTGTAATCAACCCATTATCTCATTTAACCATTAGGTTTACCTGGTGCTCTACATATCAATTTTAAATATACAATTAAAAAGAAACCCATAGCCAAAAAACCTATGTTGGTGTGCGCTGTCACATACAATCTATTCCCAATAGGAAAAACGCATTCATACACACTGCATCCATGCATCCATATAGTACATGTCCAAATAATATTTTTTAAAAATTTGAAACATATCGTATCCAAAAAGATCCATCCACATACCATCCGATTCCTATTTCACAAATATATCCAAATCGCAGAGGAAATTCTTTTCCATATTCTCTGGCAAGTGCATTTAACCACCAGGCAATACACTGCTTGGAATCTCTATGGAACCAGAAAAGGGATATGGATGGAGCACAGATAGAGAGGTGAGGGGTATATACATACCCAGTGCGACTAGAACACCCGGTCAGTTTCTATAGCTATGCATATCATATCCCATAGTAGATCAATATTCCCTACAAAAGCATAGGGCGTATCACTATCAATTCTACACAATGCATATGCATGCGATATACTCTTCACATATAGTATTTATTGAAAGAGTGGATCGTGGTCGCACAAAAATGACATTCAACATACTCACTACATGTGTGCGCATAATACATACACTCAAGCGTCCATATAATACCGATCGAATAATCACATTTTACATCCGGCTTTCCGGCTTTTCTATGTTCCATGCTTGTCCATATCGCATGGTCTGTCCCCAAGTCTTCCGATTTTTATTTCACAGTCAGACTTATATAGTACATAGAGCATTAGATCGCAATGGTCACAGACAGCACCTCACCTTCAGGATCGGTGTTCAAAGTGTAGTAAAAGACGTGTCTCTATCAGTTATGCATGAATTACAAAAAACATTGCAAAGATGAGTCGCTGTTTAACCCCTTAGGCATCATACAATCCAAAAGAAATATCCATTTAGCTTCCTTTTGTTGTAGGATTTTGTCCCAATCTCCCCTTCTATTTGATAGTTCCAGTTTGTAGATCACCATGCATTGCATTCCAGTGGCCACTGATTCATGGTGGTCCATAAAATGCATTGCTACCGGTGATGTATCATCTTTGCCTATTATGCTTGATATGTGTTGGCCTATTCTCTTCCTAAATTCCCTGATAGTTTTTCCTACATAGATCTTGCCACAAGGGCAAATTATTTGGTAGACCACAAAAGTTGTAGAGCAATTGACAAAGGGTTTAACTTTATATATATTTTTGCCTGAAGAATTTTTAAAAGAGTTAGTTTTCATAACGTATTTACATATTGAGCAATGTCCACATGGGTGCATCCCTCCAATGTGTTTAGCAAAAGATAGTGTTGTTTGGCCCTTTATGCTTCCTCGAATGTATTCACTGTGAACTAGTGTATCACCTATAGTAGGTGCACGTTTTGCTATCATATTGGGACGAGGACCCAATATTTGTTTCAGTTTGTTGTCTAACATTAGCAAATGCCAATGTTTACCCAAAATTTGTCTTAGGTAGTCCCAGTGAGTACCATATGTAGTCACTAGGCCTACCCTCTCTCTGTCCATTTTTCCTTTTCTTTCATCATCCGGTTCTAGACCCAGGATTTTTTCACGTGTTTGTTTCACTGCCCTTAATTTTGCTTGTCTAATTGTAGAATTAGGGTAGCCTCTTTTCCTGAATCTCTGACCTAGCTCCTTGCTTTCTTTGTGGAAGTCTTTAATTTGTGTACAGTTTCTCCGAATTCTGAGGAATTGACCAATGGGAATTCCTCTGATGAGTGCCCATGGATGATGGCTGGTGGCGTGGAGGAGGGTATTTCCAGCTGTTGGTTTTCTGAAGGTATTGGTCACAATTGTTCTTCCTTCTTTACGGATCATTAGATCCAAAAATTCAATCTGTTCCCTATCGACTTTAAAAGTGATAAAGATATTTCTAGTATTGTTATTTAGTTCACTCATAAATTTCTCAAATTCAGCTGTAGTACCTCTCCACACCACCAGGACATCATCAATAAATCTAACCCAGAGGGCTACGTGTTTCTCAAAGGCAGGGTGGTGGTAGACTTCTTGTCGTTCCCACCATCCCAAATGTAAGCAAGCATAGGAGGGTGCACATGAGGCTCCCATTGCTACGCCTCGTTTTTGACGATAGTATTTACTATCAAAAACAAAGTAGTTGTTATTTAACACAAAATCCAAAAGTTCTATTAAAAATTCATTGTGTGGGCCCGCCAAAGGGTGTCTAATATCCAAAAACTGTGACACTGCATCAATTCCGATTGTATGAGGGATGGATGAGTAAAGAGATTCCACATCAATGCCTGCTAATAGACAGTCCTCTGGTATTTCCAGGTCCTTTAATTTCCGCAGAATGTCTGCCGAATCCTGTACATATGATGGTAATTCTTGATTAAGATGTTTAATTCTCTTGTCAATATATTTGCCAATTCTTTCTAGAGGTCCACCCATCCCTGATACAATCGGCCTACCAGGAGGTTTATTCAGATTTTTATGTACTTTGGGTGTGATATAAAAAGTGGGTGTGTTAAAGTTGATAACTTTAAGGAAAGAAAATTCCTTTTGGGTCAACAATCCAACCTCAAAAGCTTTTGTAAGACGGTAATTGATTTCCATGACAAGGTTTGGGAATGGGTTGTCTGGCCATTTTTCATAGCAGTGGTTGTCATTTAATTGTTTATAGATTTCCTCAAGATATTCATTTTCTGGCCATAGAACCACATTTCCTCCCTTGTCACTGGGTTTGATAATACAATTGGATAATTCCTTTAATTCCTGTAGTGCCTTTCTCTCACTCTGCGATAAATTGTCTACTATTGGTTCTATTTTCTCCCAATTTATCGATCTAATATCTTCCGTAGTAGCCTCAAGGAACATTTGAAGATATTTATTATTTGAGAAATTAGGGAATCTCTGAGATTTATTTGCTAGACCTGAAGGTGGTGGTGGGTCTAACATGTCTGAATTTATCCATGTATTCCCCTCCAAAAAGTCAACCACTTGGGACTCCTCAATTTCAAGTATTTCCATTCCTCTAGGTGGTTCCTTGGTTTTTCCAAAGAACATGAGTTTGAAATTGACTCGTCGTAGAAACAGACATATATCTTTATATATCTCAAATGGGTTACCCTTGTTACATGGTGAAAAGCCTAAGCCTTTTCCTAACACAGATATTTGATCCTGATTTAATGTATGTTCCGTAAGGTTAATTACATTCATATCTGTGTTTTCTGTAGCCGCGTGGTTACTCTGTTCCCCTGTAAAGTAGAGTTCCCCATCTTGGATGTATTCTGTTCTTGAGCCGTGTGTATGTCTGTTCTTTCTATTTCTCCTTCTCCTTCGTTTCTTTTTTCTACCATTATTCCCTTGAGAGTGGTTTTGTCTGTTTTCTTTAAAAAGGTCACGTTTTTTCCCCCCTCTTTACTATGGTTCCTGGGGTCTTGTTTTTGAAATCTATTGCGTGATCTACTTCTTCCTCTTTTTCTTTCTAAATCTAGAATATTCCCTGTTTCAAAGTCAGCAGTGTCACGTTGAAACTTCTTTTGTTTACCAATCTTTTGTTCTTTTTGGAAGTCCTCGACTTCCTTCTTTAGCCTCTCATTGAATTTTTTGAAATCTTCAAGATCCTGATATTCATTAAGTAATTCTACACTCTCTTTTAGTTGTATTTCTATATCATTTAGTTGTATTTTTTCCTCTTCTACAATCAGACCGATCATATGTAAACCATGTTTTACTGATTCCTCTGTCCATTTTTTTAGAAATCTCTCATTATGTAAATGGTCCGCAGGCATGATACGTTCCCTTAGACCTCGTGGTATCATATTACTTTCTATGTAAGCCTCTAATGAAATGATATTCCATTTTCTCTTTAAATGTTTGATAGTTAGATTACTATGCTTCCTAAAAAGCTGTCTAAATTCATTCTGACGTTTTGGAATTATCTGTTCATCTTTATTGAATACTGCTCTAATCTCTTTTTCTATTCCACTATCAATACAAAAAGCCATTGTCAGTGAGGTCAAATCATGTATCTATATGAACACTACAAACAAACACAACATATACACTCCCACCATGCACTCACAGCCCACACCAACACAAATGTAATTGTCTGATGGGTGAATGAGTATTCATATAAAATCAGACAAAAAAGTCCATATATGTCACTATGCCGTCGCAATGAGTGAAATTCTGTGGACAAATAATTGTCATATAAATATATCCATAGTGAGTGTATTCAATACCGTGAATAAATGCCTTAAATGAAATATCCAAGGATCACCTTAGTATATTGGGGCGGGACTCAACCATAAATAGGTTATACAAAACCAAGAGAACTATAAACAAAGGAGAGAAGGATATGGGAATCCCACCTATTTATCAAATATGTAGTACTCACCGATATTTTCGGGGGGGTGCAATCAAAAATATAATGTACCAAGAGAGAAAAAAAACAAAAAAGAAAAATGACTGCTGCACACCCTTAAGAGTTATTACTACGTTTTATTAAATATCAGAAAATAGAGCATAAAAGGCATTAAAAACACACAGGTAACCAATAATGGTATAGTACCCTAGAAGTGACCTGAGAATACACTCACAAAAGCGAGACGGCAAAAATCAGTGACAAATTGAAAACTGGAGCTTGATCATCCAATAAGGAGATCTAAGTCCATAACTCACCCATTCACCCTCCACACAACACAAAGAGACCCCCCACCCCAAGCACATATAAAACCCCCACTGCTATCAATAATCCTAAAGATTTCCACAC
Source organism: Rana temporaria (assembly GCF_905171775.1). Lineage (NCBI taxonomy): Eukaryota > Metazoa > Chordata > Amphibia > Anura > Ranidae > Rana > Rana temporaria. The sequence continues at coordinate 7,289,252 of NC_053501.1, read as the reverse complement.
CATGCGGTGGTTCCCTGTAACTACAGGTGAAAGTACCACCGTCTAAGTGGGAAAAGTTGCAAAAAAGAAAAAGCTCAAAAATGGGGACATGAGAGGGATCCACTATATAGTGGTATAGTAATACTGCTCAATTGGAGATAAATGGCAAGTGATAAATCAGATGAGAGAGATATAGTCCCAGGGACCACAGACAATTCTACTAGGCTGGAGAAAAAAAGTGGTATATATATATATATGTCTCTGCTCTTCAGATGGGTCGCCGCATCTGGCGTAAACAGTTATTCAATTTCCATCAGATAGTAACTGATAAGGAGGCATTCAACAAAAATATATATTTGAGACACTGTAGTAATGATCATTAAGTATCAGAGTTCACCTATGCTGCACTTGAGAGGACTATGCAACAATGTAGCCACAGTTGATTGACGGGTTCCCATTACTTATGGGTAGTGTCCATTCTAATATATCAAGTAGATATGTCCATCAGATATTGAAATCTTGTTGAACTGCTAATGGCAATTAGGCTTACACGAATATTGGATGTGTTGATATATACACTGTTGGTGAGCAGATAATTGATCAGCATTCCACAGAAAACTCTTGGGGTACAGGGACCCCCCGATGCACATTTTGAACCTCAGTGCTTTTTTTTTCTTTTGGAGCTCGGTAACATAGTTACCTTGAGCCACTAAGCAGCTTAAGGAAAAGTATCACATGGAGACATGAACAGTGCAATCTGAACATTACTTGCACGCTCAAATTGGAGAGACTGACCCCATGGAGACCTAATACATTCTTTATTCTCAACTTTGGAGATTGGTATTTGCCTAACATCATTGAAGACACTGTATAATTGCAGTTTTATACTGGACATTACTATATCATTCACCTATCATTACTGCACTGATGAGGAGTGCTTCAGGCTCTGTGTGCTACACATGGATGGATGGCTCGGCTGCAAATCTCTCTGGCAGCACGTGAGTACAGATTTGATGTGGTAGCTACAACTCTGAGCTACACATAACAGCCCAACAGTGAGTACAACTTCAACCGTTTATTTTCTGTGGAATGCTGATCAATTATCTGCTCACCAACAGTGTATATATCAACACATCCAATATTCGTGTAAGCCTAATTGCCATTAGCAGTTCAACAAGATTTCAATATCTGATGGACATATCTACTTGATATATTAGAATGGACACTACCCATAAGTAATGGGAACCCGTCAATCAACTGTGGCTACATTGTTGCATAGTCCTCTCAAGTGCAGCATAGGTGAACTCTGATACTTAATGATCATTACTACAGTGTCTCAAATATATATTTTTGTTGAATGCCTCCTTATCAGTTACTATCTGATGGAAATTGAATAACTGTTTACGCCAGATGCGGCGACCCATCTGAAGAGCAGAGACATATATATATATACCACTTTTTTTCTCCAGCCTAGTAGAATTGTCTGTGGTCCCTGGGACTATATCTCTCTCATCTGATTTATCACTTGCCATTTATCTCCAATTGAGCAGTATTACTATACCACTATATAGTGGATCCCTCTCATGTCCCCATTTTTGAGCTTTTTCTTTTTTGCAACTTTTCCCACTTAGACGGTGGTACTTTCACCTGTAGTTACAGGGAACCACCGCATGGTGTGGAAATCTTTAGGATTATTGATAGCAGTGGGGGTTTTATATGTGCTTGGGGTGGGGGGTCTCTTTGTGTTGTGTGGAGGGTGAATGGGTGAGTTATGGACTTAGATCTCCTTATTGGATGATCAAGCTCCAGTTTTCAATTTGTCACTGATTTTTGCCGTCTCGCTTTTGTGAGTGTATTCTCAGGTCACTTCTAGGGTACTAAACCATTATTGGTTACCTGTGTGTTTTTAATGCCTTTTATGCTCTATTTTCTGATATTTAATAAAACGTAGTAATAACTCTTAAGGGTGTGCAGCAGTCATTTTTCTTTTTTGTTTTTTTTCTCTCTTGGTACATTATATTTTTGATTGCACCCCCCGAAAATATCGGTGAGTACTACATATTTGATAAATAGGTGGGATTCCCATATCCTTCTCTCCTTTGTTTATAGTTCTCTTGGTTTTGTATAACCTATTTATGGTTGAGTCCCGCCCCAATATACTAAGGTGATCCTTGGATATTTCATTTAAGGCATTTATTCACGGTATTGAATACACTCACTATGGATATATTTATATGACAATTATTTGTCCACAGAATTTCACTCATTGCGACGGCATAGTGACATATATGGACTTTTTTGTCTGATTTTATATGAATACTCATTCACCCATCAGACAATTACATTTGTGTTGGTGTGGGCTGTGAGTGCATGGTGGGAGTGTATATGTTGTGTTTGTTTGTAGTGTTCATATAGATACATGATTTGACCTCACTGACAATGGCTTTTTGTATTGATAGTGGAATAGAAAAAGAGATTAGAGCAGTATTCAATAAAGATGAACAGATAATTCCAAAACGTCAGAATGAATTTAGACAGCTTTTTAGGAAGCATAGTAATCTAACTATCAAACATTTAAAGAGAAAATGGAATATCATTTCATTAGAGGCTTACATAGAAAGTAATATGATACCACGAGGTCTAAGGGAACGTATCATGCCTGCGGACCATTTACATAATGAGAGATTTCTAAAAAAATGGACAGAGGAATCAGTAAAACATGGTTTACATATGATCGGTCTGATTGTAGAAGAGGAAAAAATACAACTAAATGATATAGAAATACAACTAAAAGAGAGTGTAGAATTACTTAATGAATATCAGGATCTTGAAGATTTCAAAAAATTCAATGAGAGGCTAAAGAAGGAAGTCGAGGACTTCCAAAAAGAACAAAAGATTGGTAAACAAAAGAAGTTTCAACGTGACACTGCTGACTTTGAAACAGGGAATATTCTAGATTTAGAAAGAAAAAGAGGAAGAAGTAGATCACGCAATAGATTTCAAAAACAAGACCCCAGGAACCATAGTAAAGAGGGGGGAAAAAACGTGACCTTTTTAAAGAAAACAGACAAAACCACTCTCAAGGGAATAATGGTAGAAAAAAGAAACGAAGGAGAAGGAGAAATAGAAAGAACAGACATACACACGGCTCAAGAACAGAATACATCCAAGATGGGGAACTCTACTTTACAGGGGAACAGAGTAACCACGCGGCTACAGAAAACACAGATATGAATGTAATTAACCTTACGGAACATACATTAAATCAGGATCAAATATCTGTGTTAGGAAAAGGCTTAGGCTTTTCACCATGTAACAAGGGTAACCCATTTGAGATATATAAAGATATATGTCTGTTTCTACGACGAGTCAATTTCAAACTCATGTTCTTTGGAAAAACCAAGGAACCACCTAGAGGAATGGAAATACTTGAAATTGAGGAGTCCCAAGTGGTTGACTTTTTGGAGGGGAATACATGGATAAATTCAGACATGTTAGACCCACCACCACCTTCAGGTCTAGCAAATAAATCTCAGAGATTCCCTAATTTCTCAAATAATAAATATCTTCAAATGTTCCTTGAGGCTACTACGGAAGATATTAGATCGATAAATTGGGAGAAAATAGAACCAATAGTAGACAATTTATCGCAGAGTGAGAGAAAGGCACTACAGGAATTAAAGGAATTATCCAATTGTATTATCAAACCCAGTGACAAGGGAGGAAATGTGGTTCTATGGCCAGAAAATGAATATCTTGAGGAAATCTATAAACAATTAAATGACAACCACTGCTATGAAAAATGGCCAGACAACCCATTCCCAAACCTTGTCATGGAAATCAATTACCGTCTTACAAAAGCTTTTGAGGTTGGATTGTTGACCCAAAAGGAATTTTCTTTCCTTAAAGTTATCAACTTTAACACACCCACTTTTTATATCACACCCAAAGTACATAAAAATCTGAATAAACCTCCTGGTAGGCCGATTGTATCAGGGATGGGTGGACCTCTAGAAAGAATTGGCAAATATATTGACAAGAGAATTAAACATCTTAATCAAGAATTACCATCATATGTACAGGATTCGGCAGACATTCTGCGGAAATTAAAGGACCTGGAAATACCAGAGGACTGTCTATTAGCAGGCATTGATGTGGAATCTCTTTACTCATCCATCCCTCATACAATCGGAATTGATGCAGTGTCACAGTTTTTGGATATTAGACACCCTTTGGCGGGCCCACACAATGAATTTTTAATAGAACTTTTGGATTTTGTGTTAAATAACAACTACTTTGTTTTTGATAGTAAATACTATCGTCAAAAACGAGGCGTAGCAATGGGAGCCTCATGTGCACCCTCCTATGCTTGCTTACATTTGGGATGGTGGGAACGACAAGAAGTCTACCACCACCCTGCCTTTGAGAAACACGTAGCCCTCTGGGTTAGATTTATTGATGATGTCCTGGTGGTGTGGAGAGGTACTACAGCTGAATTTGAGAAATTTATGAGTGAACTAAATAACAATACTAGAAATATCTTTATCACTTTTAAAGTCGATAGGGAACAGATTGAATTTTTGGATCTAATGATCCGTAAAGAAGGAAGAACAATTGTGACCAATACCTTCAGAAAACCAACAGCTGGAAATACCCTCCTCCACGCCACCAGCCATCATCCATGGGCACTCATCAGAGGAATTCCCATTGGTCAATTCCTCAGAATTCGGAGAAACTGTACACAAATTAAAGACTTCCACAAAGAAAGCAAGGAGCTAGGTCAGAGATTCAGGAAAAGAGGCTACCCTAATTCTACAATTAGACAAGCAAAATTAAGGGCAGTGAAACAAACACGTGAAAAAATCCTGGGTCTAGAACCGGATGATGAAAGAAAAGGAAAAATGGACAGAGAGAGGGTAGGCCTAGTGACTACATATGGTACTCACTGGGACTACCTAAGACAAATTTTGGGTAAACATTGGCATTTGCTAATGTTAGACAACAAACTGAAACAAATATTGGGTCCTCGTCCCAATATGATAGCAAAACGTGCACCTACTATAGGTGATACACTAGTTCACAGTGAATACATTCGAGGAAGCATAAAGGGCCAAACAACACTATCTTTTGCTAAACACATTGGAGGGATGCACCCATGTGGACATTGCTCAATATGTAAATACGTTATGAAAACTAACTCTTTTAAAAATTCTTCAGGCAAAAATATATATAAAGTTAAACCCTTTGTCAATTGCTCTACAACTTTTGTGGTCTACCAAATAATTTGCCCTTGTGGCAAGATCTATGTAGGAAAAACTATCAGGGAATTTAGGAAGAGAATAGGCCAACACATATCAAGCATAATAGGCAAAGATGATACATCACCGGTAGCAATGCATTTTATGGACCACCATGAATCAGTGGCCACTGGAATGCAATGCATGGTGATCTACAAACTGGAACTATCAAATAGAAGGGGAGATTGGGACAAAATCCTACAACAAAAGGAAGCTAAATGGATATTTCTTTTGGATTGTATGATGCCTAAGGGGTTAAACAGCGACTCATCTTTGCAATGTTTTTTGTAATTCATGCATAACTGATAGAGACACGTCTTTTACTACACTTTGAACACCGATCCTGAAGGTGAGGTGCTGTCTGTGACCATTGCGATCTAATGCTCTATGTACTATATAAGTCTGACTGTGAAATAAAAATCGGAAGACTTGGGGACAGACCATGCGATATGGACAAGCATGGAACATAGAAAAGCCGGAAAGCCGGATGTAAAATGTGATTATTCGATCGGTATTATATGGACGCTTGAGTGTATGTATTATGCGCACACATGTAGTGAGTATGTTGAATGTCATTTTTGTGCGACCACGATCCACTCTTTCAATAAATACTATATGTGAAGAGTATATCGCATGCATATGCATTGTGTAGAATTGATAGTGATACGCCCTATGCTTTTGTAGGGAATATTGATCTACTATGGGATATGATATGCATAGCTATAGAAACTGACCGGGTGTTCTAGTCGCACTGGGTATGTATATACCCCTCACCTCTCTATCTGTGCTCCATCCATATCCCTTTTCTGGTTCCATAGAGATTCCAAGCAGTGTATTGCCTGGTGGTTAAATGCACTTGCCAGAGAATATGGAAAAGAATTTCCTCTGCGATTTGGATATATTTGTGAAATAGGAATCGGATGGTATGTGGATGGATCTTTTTGGATACGATATGTTTCAAATTTTTAAAAAATATTATTTGGACATGTACTATATGGATGCATGGATGCAGTGTGTATGAATGCGTTTTTCCTATTGGGAATAGATTGTATGTGACAGCGCACACCAACATAGGTTTTTTGGCTATGGGTTTCTTTTTAATTGTATATTTAAAATTGATATGTAGAGCACCAGGTAAACCTAATGGTTAAATGAGATAATGGGTTGATTACACCTGATTGACATCTAGGTTAATTATGGATAGCTCTGAATTCCCTTTTTATAGGAGGTAAAGATCAATAGCCCCCCAGTTCTGACGAAGTTCCTAGTTCTAAAGGAACGAAACATGTAAACTCTTGGGGTACAGGGACCCCCCGATGCACATTTTGAACCTCAGTGCTTTTTTTTTCTTTTGGAGCTCGGTAACATAGTTACCTTGAGCCACTAAGCAGCTTAAGGAAAAGTATCACATGGAGACATGAACAGTGCAATCTGAACATTACTTGCACGCTCAAATTGGAGAGACTGACCCCATGGAGACCTAATACATTCTTTATTCTCAACTTTGGAGATTGGTATTTGCCTAACATCATTGAAGACACTGTATAATTGCAGTTTTATACTGGACATTACTATATCATTCACCTATCATTACTGCACTGATGAGGAGTGCTTCAGGCTCTGTGTGCTACACATGGATGGATGGCTCGGCTGCAAATCTCTCTGGCAGCACGTGAGTACAGATTTGATGTGGTAGCTACAACTCTGAGCTACACATAACAGCCCAACAGTGAGTACAACTTCAACCGTTTATTTTCTGTGGAATGCTGATCAATTATCTGCTCACCAACAGTGTATATATCAACACATCCAATATTCGTGTAAGCCTAATTGCCATTAGCAGTTCAACAAGATTTCAATATCTGATGGACATATCTACTTGATATATTAGAATGGACACTACCCATAAGTAATGGGAACCCGTCAATCAACTGTGGCTACATTGTTGCATAGTCCTCTCAAGTGCAGCATAGGTGAACTCTGATACTTAATGATCATTACTACAGTGTCTCAAATATATATTTTTGTTGAATGCCTCCTTATCAGTTACTATCTGATGGAAATTGAATAACTGTTTACGCCAGATGCGGCGACCCATCTGAAGAGCAGAGACATATATATATATACCACTTTTTTTCTCCAGCCTAGTAGAATTGTCTGTGGTCCCTGGGACTATATCTCTCTCATCTGATTTATCACTTGCCATTTATCTCCAATTGAGCAGTATTACTATACCACTATATAGTGGATCCCTCTCATGTCCCCATTTTTGAGCTTTTTCTTTTTTGCAACTTTTCCCACTTAGACGGTGGTACTTTCACCTGTAGTTACAGGGAACCACCGCATGGTGTGGAAATCTTTAGGATTATTGATAGCAGTGGGGGTTTTATATGTGCTTGGGGTGGGGGGTCTCTTTGTGTTGTGTGGAGGGTGAATGGGTGAGTTATGGACTTAGATCTCCTTATTGGATGATCAAGCTCCAGTTTTCAATTTGTCACTGATTTTTGCCGTCTCGCTTTTGTGAGTGTATTCTCAGGTCACTTCTAGGGTACTATACCATTATTGGTTACCTGTGTGTTTTTAATGCCTTTTATGCTCTATTTTCTGATATTTAATAAAACGTAGTAATAACTCTTAAGGGTGTGCAGCAGTCATTTTTCTTTTTTGTTTTTTTTCTCTCTTGGTAAAACAGGAACATGAGATATAAATGTAAACGTTTTTGCTTTGATATACTTGTTAAAACATCATACCGCGCCAAGGGAGCTTACACTTTAACTAATTGCCGACCAGCCGCCGGCTGACTCAACTGCGTGAATCGCCGTAGCTGTACGGCGGCCGCTTTAAAGGACCCGGCCAGTTTTTGCGATTCGGCACTGTGTCGCTTTAACTGACAATTGCGCGGTCGTGCGACGTGGCTCCCAAACAAAATTGGCGTCCTTTTTTTCCCACAAATTGAGCTTTCTTTTGGTGGTATTTAATCACCTCTGCGGTTTTTATTTTTAGCGCTATAAACAAAAATAGAGCGACAATTTAAAAAAAATTTTAATATTTTTTACTTTTTGCAATAAAAAAAAATATCCCCCAAAAATATATAAAAACGTTTTTTTCCCTCAGTTTAGGCCGATACGTATTCTTCTACATATTTTTGGTAAAAAAAAATCGCAATAAGCATTTATCGGTTGGTTTGCGCAAAAATTTATAGCGTTTCCAAAATAGGGGATAGTTTTATTGCATTTTTATTAATTCTTTTTTTTTTACTACTAATGGCGGCGATCAGCGATTTTTTTCGTGACTGCGACATTATGGCGGACACTTTGGACAGTTTTGACACATTTTTGGAACCATTGTCATTTAAAATGCATTGTTTACTGTGAAAATGACAATTGCAGTTTGGGAGTTAACCACAAGGGGGCGCTGAAGGGGTTATGTGTGACCTCATCTGTGTTTCTAACTGTAGGGGGGTGTGGCTGTAGGTGTGACGTCATTGATTGTGGTTCCCTATATAAGGGAACACACGATCGATGACGGCGCCACAGTGAAGAACGGGGAAGCCGTGTTTACACACAGCTCTCCCCGTTCTTCAGCTCCGGGGACCGATCGCGGGACTCCGGCTGCGTTTGATGGCATGGCACAGTGGTGACAATTGATGGCACAGTGACTGCGTTTGATGGCATGGCACAGTGACTGCGTTTGATGGCATGGCACAGTGGCTGCATTTGATGGCATTGCACAGTTGTTACAATTGATGGCACAGTGGCTGTGTTTGATGGCATGGCACAGTGGTGACAATTGATGGCACAGTGACTGCGTTTGATGGCATGGCACAGTGACTGCGTTTGATGGCACAGTGGCTGCATTTGATGGCATTGCACAGTTGTTACAATTGATGGCACAGTGGCTGTGTTTGATGGCATGGCACAGTGGTGACAATTGATGGCACAGTGGCTGTGTTTGATGGCATGGCACAGTGGCTGCGTTTGATGGCATGGCACAGTGGTGATAATTGATGGCACAGTGGCTGTGTTTGATGGCATGGCACAGTGGCTGCGTTTGATGGCATGGCACAGTGGTGATAATTGATGGCACAGTGGCTGTGTTTGATGGCATGGCACAGTGGCTGCGCTTGATGGCATGGCACAGTGGTGACAATTGATGGCACAGTGGCTGTGTTTGATGGCATAGTGACTGCATTTGATGGCATGGCACAGTGGCGACAATTGATGGCACAGTGGCTGCGTTTGATGGCATGGCACAGTGGTGACAATTGATGGCACAGTGGCTGCGTTTGATGGCATGGCACAGTGGCTGCATTTGATGGCATGGCACAGTGGTGACAATTGTTGGCACAGTGGCTGCGTTTGATGGCATGGCACAGTGGCTGCATTTGATGGCATGGCACAGTGGTGACAATTGTTGGCACAGTGGCTGCGTTTGATGGCATGGCAGAGTGGCTGCGTTTGATGGCATGGCACAGTGGCTGCATTTGATTTAATGTATATTAATTCACACATACACACCGTCCATCTACTCTTGGTCCGGCCCCCGGGTCCAATATTGGAACCCATTGCGGCCCTCGAGTAAAAAAGTTTGCCCACCCCTGTTCTAGACGTATCTTTTTGTGGCTGTTGCCTACTGCAGTAGTTATTATTCATTTGGTACCACTGATCAAAATTACGATAGTCGTTGCCTATGTATGAAATTTCCAAGACAAGTCATACGCCTACAATTTCACGTTCGCCGTGTACCTCCGATAACAGTTAATTAGTATTAGTATATGATGTGGATGGAGCTTTCCTGACACTTTAAATGCTGAAAATTAATCGGACGTACTTGCTCGGCCTTGATGTGTCGCTTGTTTATGCTTTGCTTATTGCCCTATAAGTGATGATTACAGTTAATTCTGTCAATAGAAAATGGGCTTTTAATGTGTTAATTTGCCAGTTAGTGCTCCGTCCAATCCAATTAGCCCCCACTGATAGGCGCTTGCTCTCCTCGGATGTCGTTTTTCCCCGCCTGACATTGCGACGAACAAACAGACGTGGCTCTGATTGCGCGGATAGATGTAGTGGATAGATATATTATTGTTATGACAGCCCTAATGTGCTATCATATAGCGGCGGCGTTTAATAGGATTGGATCGCTGTTATTCCAATCATGCTGGGAAGGACACCGTGTCACTCTTCTCCTCTTTAATGACATCTTCGGATGATTGTCTTTCACAGTGCCGTGGCATGGGGTGGCTGCTATCCTGTGGTGCCTCAAACAATTAGGATGAGCAATTTGCCTTCTAGAGTCAAATGAGCCCAGCACACCACTTTGAAGGAGAGCGCCACCGAAAACCCAACAGTGTCCAGCACTAAATATGATCGGGAGCAAGCGGATGGTGTCTTCTACCATTTTCTGGATTATATTCCTTAAAAAAGATAAGTGCTTCAAAGATATGTTCCTCTTATAGCCACCATGGTGGTCCTCTTCCTGACATCTAGGGGATGACTGAGTCGGGAGAAAGGCCATTTAATCACTTCCCAATTATCTGCAAGTAAATAGTGATCAATGGTTTCTAGTGAATGGATAGGCTGCATTCTGAATGATATCAATGGTCTCTAGCAGTGCTTTAACTGGGCTGGAACGCGGCGGTACTCAGTACCGCCACTTCCAAAAATGGCCCTGGAGAGTACCAGCACCTCTCCATGCGCCCAGTACGTGGGTTTACAGTACCGGAACGCAGCCGGTGGGCTTGTCGAGTTGCGGGCCGGTAATGTGTGTCAGACAGGCAGCGCAGTCACAATAGAAACTGTATGCCGCCCCACCGGAGCCGACTCACTGCTGCCGAGTGCGCTCCTGGCTCCCTTTCCTCTGTCCTGTCACTCCTGTCCTGTGCGTTTCCTCGACCCCCCCCCCATTGAGGAGAGTTGGTTCATTCCCCGGCGTGCGCCACGTGACGTTACGCCGGAGGCGAGGTGAGAGGTGAGAGGAGGACTCGCGCAGGGAGCTGTGTCGGCGGCAAGGAAAGAAGCCCAAGTCACGAGGAGCCTCAGCTCAGCCTGCGTCTACAGTTCCTAGTGCTGCTACTGTCTGGATCCTGGACTCAGGACTGCAACAGAAGAAAGTAAGAAAATAATTGACTGTATTGGAGGGAGGGGGGGGGGGGTTGGACTGAGGTGACCATCAGTTTTTTAATAAAAAAAATGGCAGAAAAAAATATTTTTGAGTTATTTTGAGCTTGCCTTCTCTAACTAAAAAAAAACCCCATTAATTGCAGCCTCACTGTGCCACCAAACGCAGCCACTGTGCCCATCAAACGCAGCCACTGTGCCCATCAAACGCAGCCACTGTGCCCATCAATTGTCGCCACTCTGCCCATCACACGCAGCCACTGTGCCACCAAACGCAGCCACTGTGCCATCACATGCAGCCACTGTGCGAACACACGCAGCCACAGTGCCATCACATGCAGCCACTGTGCCAACTCACACTGCCACTGTGCCATCACACGCAGCCACTGTGCCACCACACGCAGCCACTGTGCCACCACACGCAGCCACTGTGCCACCACACGCAGCCAATGTGCCACCATCAATTGTCGCCACTGTGCCCATCTAATGCAGCCACTGTGCCCATCAAATGCAGCCACTGTGCCCATCAAATGCAGCCACTGTGCCCATCAAATGCAGCCACTGTGCCCATCACACGCAGCCAAGGGTATTTTTTTATGTTCAGTATTGGGGGGGGGGAGCACCGGCGCCTAATAGAGTACCGGCACCTCTTTTGGCCCACTTAAAGCACTGGTCTCTAGTAAATTGATAGGCTGCATTCTCAATGATATCAATAGGGGTAGATTCAGAAAGATCAGCGGATCTTTCTGCTGGCGTAACATATGTCTTTTACGTTACGACGCCACAAGTTTTTCAGGCAAGTGCTTTATTCACAAAGCACTTGCCTGTAAAGTTGCGGCGGCGTAGCGTAAATCACCCAGCGGAATTCAAATTCGGCGGGTAGGGGGCGCGTATCATTTAAATCAAGCGCGCCCCCATGCCGAATGAACTGCGCATGCGCCGGTCACGACTGATTACCAGTGCGCATGCTCCAAATGACGTCGGCAAATCGTCATGCTTTCGTGAACGTAAATGACGTCCAGCCCCATTCACGGACGACTTACGCAAACGACGTAACTTTTTAAAATTCGACGCGGGAACGACGGCCATACTTAACATAGGATACGCCTCATATAGCAGGGGTAACTATACGCCGGGAAAAGCCTAACGTAAACGTCGTAAATGTACTGCGTCGGCCGGGCGTACGTTCGTGAATTTGCGTATCTAGCTGATTTACATATTCTAGGCGTAAATCAGCTTACACACCCCTAGAGGCCAGCGTAAATATGTAGTTAAGATCCGACGGTGTAAGAGACTTACGTCGGTCGGATCTTAGTCAAATCTAGGCGTATCTGATTTTATGAATCAGACGCATAGATACAACCGGCCGGACTCAAGTGGCTAGATTCACAAAGAGCGTCCTAACTTTGCGGCGGCGTAGCGTATCGTGTTTACACTACGCCGCCGTAAGTTAGCCAGGCAAGTACATGATTCACATAGTACTTGCCTGCTAAGTTACGGCGGCGTAGCCTAAAGCAGGCGGGCGTAAGGGCGCCTAATTCAAAATAGGCAGAGGGGGCGTGTTTAATGAAAATTTTGTTTGACCTGACGTGATTGACGTTTTTTTAGAACGGCGCATGCGCTGTCCGCCTACATATCCCAGTGTGCATTGCGGCAACGTACGCCGCACGGGCCTATTGCTTTAGAAGTGGACGTAAATGACGTAAATCCCTATTCACGGACGACTTATGCAAACGACGTAAAATTTTCACATTTCGAAGCGGGAACGGTGGCCATACTTTAACATTACTATTCCAACTATTTGATGGAATATCTTTAGGCCTGATAATGCGTTACGTAAGCGGCGTATCTGTACTGCGGCGGCCGGGCGTACGTTCGTGAATAGGCGTATCTAGTGATTTACATATTCTACTGACCTAACTCTTACTGAATCTAGCTAAAAGATACGATGGCGTATCAGGAGATACGCCGTCGTATCTTCTCTCTGAATCTACCCCATAGTCTCTAGTGAATGGATAGGCTACATTCTCAATGGTATCAATAGTCTCTAGTGAATGGATAGGCTACATTCTCAATGGTATCAATAGTCTCTAGTGAATGGATAGACTGCATTCTCAATGATATCAATGGTCTCTAGTGAAGGGATAGGCTGCATTTTCAATGATATCAATGGTCTCTAGTGAATGGATAGGCTGCATTCTCAATGGTATCAATGGTCTCTAGTGAATGGATAGGCTGCATTCTCAATGATATCAATGGTCTCTAGTGAATGGATAGGCTGCATTCTCAATGGTATCAATAGTCTCTAGTGAATGGATAGACTGCATTCTCAATGATATCAATGGTCTCTAGTGAAGGTATAGGCTGCATTCTCAATGATATCAATGGTCTCTAGTGATTGGATAGGCTGCATTCTCAATGATATCAATGGTCTCTAGTGAATGGATAGGCTGCATTCTCAATGATATCAATGGTCTCTAGTGAATGGATAGGCTGCATTCTCAATGATATCAATGGTCTCTAGTGAATGGATAGGCTTCATTCTCAATGATATCAATAGTCTCTGCTGGTTGGATAGGCTGCATTCTCAATGATATCAGAAGTCTCTAGGGAATGGATAGGCTGCATTCTCAATGATATCAATGGTCTCTAGTGATTGGATAGGCTGCATTCTCAATGATATCAATGGTCTCTAGTGAATGGATAGGCTGCATTCTCAATGATATCAATGGTCTCTAGTGAATGGATAGGCTGCATTCTTAATGATATCAATGGTCTCTAGTGAAGGGATAGACTGCATTCTTAATGATATCAATGGTCTCTAGTGAAGGTATAGGCTGCATTCTCAATGGTATCAATGGTCTCTAGTGAAGGGATAGGCTGCATTCTCAATGATATCAATGGTCTCTTGTGAATGGATAGGCTGCATTCTCAATGATATCAATGGTCTCTAGTGAATGGATAGGCTGCATTCTCAATGATATCAATGGTCTCTAGTGAATGGATAGGCTGTACTTTCAGTGATGTCACCAGTTTCTAGTGAATGCATGGGCTGCATTCTCAGTGATGTCACCGGGCTCTAGTGAATGGATAGGCTCTTAGTGATATCTATGGTTTATAACAGGGATCTCCAAACTTTCTAAACAAAGGGCCAGTTTACTGTCCTTTAGACTTTATAGGGGCCAGACTGTGACCAGTGGGAGTAAACAATGCCTTATCTTTGTATTATGCCCCATCATTTGTGTCAGTGGGATGAATAGTGCCATGTTGTTGGTGTCTATGGAAGGAGTAGTGTCCAATCTTTGGCATCATTGTGGGGATAGTGCCCCATCATTGGTATCAATGGATGTATTTTTCTCTTTCTTTGGTGTCAGTGGGAGGAATAGTGTCCCATTGTTGGCATCATTGGGGGGGTAGTGCTCCTTCATTGGTGTCAATGGAAGTCATTTTTCTCTTTCTTTGGTGTCAGTGGGATGAATAGTGTCCCATTGTTGGCATCATTGGGGGGATAGTGCTCCTTCATTGGTGTCAATGGAAGTCATTTTTCTCTTTCTTTGGTGTCAGTGGGAGGAATAGTTTCCCATTGTTGACATCATTGGGGGATAGTGCCCCATCATTGGTATCAATGGAAGTCATTTTTCTCTTTCTTTGGTGTCAGTGGGATGAATAGTGTCCCATTGTTGGCATCATTGGGGGGAAAAGTGCTCCACATTGTTGTCAATAGAAGGAATTTTGCCCTTTCGTTGGTGTCAATGGAAGGAATTTTTCTCTTTCTTTGGTGTCAGTGGGATGAATAGTGTCCCATTGTTGGCATCATCATTGGGGGGAATAGTGCTCCACATTGGTGTCAATAGAAGGAATTTTGCCCTTTCGTTGTTGTCATTGGGAGGAATAGTGGCACCTTGTTTGTGTCAGTGGGAGAAAGAGTGCCCAGGGTTGGTGTCAGTGGGAGAGATAATGGCTCATTGTTGATGTCAGTGGGAGGAATAGTGCCCCATTGTTGATGTCAGTGGGAGGAATAGTGGCCGATTGTTTGTATCAATGAAAGAAATTATGCCCAAACATTGGTGTCAATGGAATGAATTGTGCTCCATCATTGGTGTCACTGGGAGAAATTGTGCCCTTTTGATGGTGTCAGTGGGAGGAATAGTGCTCCATCGTTGGTGTCACTGGGGGAGATTCAGATAGAGATACGACGGCGAATCAGTTACGCATAGATCTCCCTTAGATCCGACAGGTGTAAGTGACTTATCGTACATCGTCGGATCTTAGGCTGCAATCTCCTGCCGGCCGCTAGGTGGCGCTTCCATTTGTATACATGACGAATATGCAAATGAGGAGACCTGCCGATTCAGAAACGAACGCCCGCCCGTCGCTTTTTTTTTACGTCGTTTGCGTTCGGCTTTTTCTGGCGTATACTTACCCCTGCTATATGCGGCGTATCCTATGTTAAGTATGGCCGTCGTTCCCGCGCCGAGTTTTTAATTTTTACGTAGTTTGCGTAAGTCGGTCGCGAATACGGATGGACGTAATTTACGTTCACGACGGAACCAATGACGTCCTAGCGACGTCATTGGGAGCAATGCACGCTGGGAAATTTAGCCGGCGGCGCATGCGCATTTAAATCGGCGCGGGGACGCGCCTGATTTAAATACTACACTCCCCCTAGCCGCGGAATTTGAATTCCGCCGGGGGATTTACGAATACTGCACTAGCCTCTCAAATTTGCGCCGGGCGGATCGTAAATCAGATAGATTACGCGGATCTAAAGATCCGCTAATCTATCTGAATCTAGCCCCCTGGATGGAAGTGTGTCCCAAGGGCCGGATAAAGGCAAGCAAGTGGCCACATCCGGCCCCCGGGTTGCAGTTTGGAGACGGCTGGTTTATAGTATATGGATAGGCTGTATAGTTAATAGGTATATAAAAGGATAGGCTGTAATAAGATCCCGCCGGTTTATTTCTCCGACTCGGTAGCTTTGTTTAGAGCTCTCAGGTTTCTCACAACCTTTTACACGGTATCAAATTAACAACTGCCTCATTAGCATGGGGAAGCCTAATAAACATGTGCCACTTTATATCACCCCTAATTAATTTATCTGCAAATCTGTATACTTAACCAAGTCTAATTAGAATTTGTTTTTCTTTCAGATCCACCAAGATCATTTTAAACCATGACTGAAAGGGAAGCACAGAACCCAATTTTCAAATGATTTCTGCTCTTCAATCGTTATTTGAGAACTTCAAAAATAACTCGTCATCATCATTAACTGAGAGGAATAAAGCGACTTCCTGGCGCGGCGATTTTACCTTGTCCTCGCATTTTGTAGCATTTTCCAGCCAGCAGTCCAGTGTACATCTACTGTATATAAATGAGCAAATTAATTGCCGGGAGCAAAGTCAAATCTTCGGCTATGTAGGAGTGGCAGGGCGGCCTTTAGTATTCATACTCACAAAACACAGGCCAAGGGTGGCAGCAGCTAGGTCAGGGTGATATTGGGTGTCTCCCCTCGGCAGCCAATCAGAGGGGCTTGATCGTCCCGCTGTGCATGCTGGGGAGGGGTAAGGAACAGACGCCACTGAACCGAGGTCGTCGATCCCTAGTCTGTCGTCCCACCGCCTCGTGGCCCTCCTGGCCGGGGGTGCGTGCTCCTGCAATCCTGGCTCCGGGACCACGTTGAGATCTGTTGAGTGGGCCCCCGGTAAGCAGACTGGGTTTTCGGTTTCGAGGTGATTCTTTGCTGTCTGTCCTGGCGGGAGGAAGCCGCCTGATGAAGGACCTATCTTGGAGAGGACCAGGCAGGAGGCTGGTGTCTCGGGAGAGGCCTGGAGACTTCATCTAAGGATGCACCGTATACTGAGAGGCTTGATAGTGATCGCCTATCAGACTTGAGTTCTACAGATGTTGGTCTGAAGAGATCCGGGTGCTGAGTCCTGTGTTGGGGGATTCTGGACCGAAAAGTGTCTTCATTCAGGGGAAGGTCTCTGGCAGAGACTGTGCTTTGTTCCATGCGCCACTCCGGTTGCTAGGCCAGTGAGAGGGACCTATCCAGGTGCACAATACCCATTCTGGCTAGAGTGGCGACGAGAGCTGTGTTGCTGGAAGCAGGAGTGTTTCTAGATTGAAATCTTGCACCTGAACCTACCTACCTATTTACCCTTCCACCCCTTCAACCACTTTCCTTACCAAGTTCTACAAATAAGTCCTAGAAAAAGAAGTGTAAAGTCTGGACATTGAACTTTCTTGACTCTCATCTATCACCCTGGACAGCGAGAAGATAGAGGTAACATGCCGCCCGAAAATAATCCAGCAGCTCCTTCGGGGGTTGTGCTACACTTGGGCCACAGAAAAAGTCCTTTAAAAGGGAAATTCAGTCAAATCTTGTTTGGCTGTACTTCTCCTGTGGATCACAGGAAAGCAGTTCATTCTGCACTCTTGTGACCTGCTGACATCACAGAGCAGTTTAACGGATGGCCTGGCCATCGGGACTACCGGGAGATTCCCGGTGGGCCGATGGCTCGGTGGGCCAGTCAGAGGTCCGCAACGATCTTCCCGTCAATCGCCGACAGCTGGCGCCTGACGGGTAGATCGAGATTTAGCCAGCAATGCATGCAGAGTAGCGCAGGAAGCGTGTGTAATAAGTTCTCATGTCACGCTTCGGCTGCTGCCCGCCCCCCGGCGGCCCCTCCTCTCTTCTCATCCATCCCCATTTGCTTGTAACATCATCGGGGATGAACGTGAAGAGAGGAGGGGCCGCCGGTGGGCGGACAGCAGCCGCAGCGTGACATGAGAGAGAACTTATTACACACGCTTCCTGCGCTACTCTGCATGCATTGCTGGTAAACGATGTGCCCCATAATGTGCTCTGTGCCCCTTGTCCTGATGTGCTATGTGCCCTGTGCCCCATGTCCTGATGTGCCCCGTGCCCTGATGTGCCCCATGTCCTGATGTGCCCCATGCCCTGATGTGCCCCATGTCCTGATGTGCCCCGTGCCCTGATGTGCCCCATGCCCTGGTGTGCCCCGTGCCCTGATGTGCCCTGTGCCCCGATGTGCTGTGCCTCAATGTGGTGTGCCCTGAGGGCAGGGCTGGACTGGGACAAAAATTTGGCCCTGGACTTCATCCAGACTGGCCCACTTTGATAGGTCTTTCCCATGGCGGCCGGACAACTCCTGAACCCCCCCGGCCACCCAAGCCCCCTCTCCCCCTTCACTAGCCACTAGCCGTTCTACTTTATTAGAGTAGAACAGCTGGTACTGGTACTCTTATAGGCAGTACCAGTGGGGAAGCTAGACATTATTTCACCCGGGGCAAAGAATCAGTTTGGTGCCGCCCCCCCCCCCCCTATGGGACAAGATTAGGCAGAAGTGAGAAACTCCCAGGCCATAGCTGTTGAGTCAGCTGTCTGTCCCCTCCCCCATGCTCCTCTGTCATTCCCCTGCTTCTTTGTTCCCCCCAGGTGAGCGCTGTGGGCAGGGAGAGGAGGTGAGCGCTGCGGGAAGGGAGAGACAGAGAAGCGGAGGGGGGCGGCAGTCCGCTGTCACTGAAGCCGGCCCACTGAGCCATCGGCCCACCGGGAAACTCCCTGTAGTCCCAATGGCCAGTCCATCCCTGCCTGAGGGTTTACTTCCTCTTTAATACATTTGGAGTGCACTCCCTAATGCTGTAGGCTGTGCACACCTATGCTCCTCACTGAGCTCTGCAGTGTGTAATTTTAGTTCTTTGCCCCTTTTTGCTAAAAGCTCAGACAAGCTTTATAAATTCTTTAGTTTTAACGGATGTAGGGAAGAGAAGACGGCAGATAAACATGTACAACTTATGCAAGATGATTTGTTTCATCTATGTGTATTCCCTGAGGCCAGTCACTTCACTGGATATATGTAAGGGTTTACATCCATTAATTCTTCTGCTTTAACTGATGCATACTAATTTTGGTCTAGGCATCTGGCCGCCTTTGACCTTTGGTGATAAAAAGAAAAGCATTGTTCCTCCTTATAACAGCTAACAATTCCCTTAATCAAGCTTCTTCTTACAAGACCGGCCCCGCCTGACATTCAAAAAGTTCTGCGCTACCTGCTTGCCTCGTACATCTGTTTCATGAATTAGGAAGGAAGAACCTGCGAACGAGCAGATGGATTGTAGGTCAGGAGACCCCGCCGGGCAAAAAAAGCAAAAAAAAAAAAAAAGCTGGCACTTTCTTGGAGAAAGTATTTTGCTAGAACAACATGACACGGGTACGGGCGCAGGTGGTAACGGTTAAAGATTGATGCCGGGGGTCGGTTGCAGCTCGGTTATTAACTTGTCGGGTGTGAAAGGTGGGAAGAAACATGGCTACGCCATATGCTCCACACGCTATGGGCAAGAACCATATGATCGTCTCAATCTGTAATTCACTGCTGTCAGGTGTCCTACTTCTTCCTCCGGGGGGCTCCGACTACCCCTGACAACCCTATAACTTACTGCTAGGATAATTACTTCCTGATTAAAGAAGGACTCCGGGCTAATTAAATCTCACTAGGTTGTTTTGAAAAGCTGCACAAATCTCTGCGGCCAACCAAATAGCTGACTTTCTTTAACTACTTTAAAGACCAGGCTATACCGGCATTCTTTATTTCTTTACTACTTTAAATCAGTATCCAATTTTTTGCTAAAAAATTACTTAAAACCCTCAAACATTTTGGGCCAGATTCATGTAGATTTGCGGCGGTGTATCGTATTCCGTTTACGTTACGCCGCCGCAAGTTTCCAGCGTAAGTGCTTGATTCACAAAGCATTTGCGTGTAAACCTTCGGCGGCATAGCGTAAAGCCGCCCGGCGCATTCAAATGGGGCGTGTACCATTTAAATTACGCGCGTTCCCGCGCCGAACGTTCTGCGCATGCTCCGTTTGGAAATTTCCCGCCGTGCTTTGCGCGAAATTACGGCGCCCCAATGTGTTCCCCCACCCTCACTCGAGTATAAGCCGAGGGGAGCCCTTTCAGCATAAAAAAAATGTGCTGAAAAACTTGGCTTATACTCAAGTATATATGGTAAATACCTAAGGCCTCGTACAGACGGGCAAACATGTACGATGAAAACGATGAAACCGTTTTCAGCGTACATGCCCGCCCGGAGATTTCTGTATGATGGTTGTACACACCATCATACAGAAATCCACGCGTACACGATACGCGGCGACGAGGTGCGCGGCCCTGGTAGTTCAATGCTTCCACGCATGCGACGAGCCGAGAAAAAAGTTCAGTGATTTCGAGCACGCGTCAAATTGATTCCGAACATGCGTAGGATTTGCATACAGATGATCGGAAATTTCCGACAAGAACTTTTGCTTAGCTTAGCTATGACTAAGCATCTATCCATGATGTGAAACATGTTAGCTTTTTTGTCCCCTATGTCCACTGTCTACCATTGATTGCAGTGTTGCATGAATTTTTTGGATGTTATACAGCTTTGGATTTTATCCTTTGTTCATTTTGTTTCAATAAATCAGAGTGCGGCAGTCCAGGAACATTTCTTTTTTCCAAAGAACATTTGTTGTTGTAAAATTTGAGAACCAGCTCCCAATCATTTGTTGTCGAAAATTACGAAACAGCAAATGTCCAATGGAGCCTACACACGGTCGGAATATCCGAACAAAAGAACACTTTTTGTCGGAAATTCCGATCGTGTGTACGCGGCATAAGATGCACATACAAAGAAAAGGTTGTAAAAAATAAAACCTAACCATTGTGCACCAATAGCCAGATTCAGAGAAGTTTACGCCGGCGTATCAGTAGATACGCCGTCGTAACTCTGAATCTACGCCGTCCTAAATTTAAGCGTATTTTGGAAACCAGACACGCTTAGGCCACGTACACACGGTCGAACATGTCCACTGAAACTGGTCCGCGGACCAGTTTCCGTTGACATGTCTGACCGTGTGTACGGCCTAGCGGACAGGTTTCCAGCGGACAAAAGTTTCTTAGCAAGCTAAGAAACTTGTCCGCTGGAAACATGTCCGTCGGACATGTCCGATGGTTAGTACACCTAATCGGACATGTCCGCTGGTTATGACGTGTAACCAGCATCCCGAAATCCCGCGCATGCGTTGAATTGATTCGACGCATGCGTGGAAGCATTGCACTTCCGTGTTTGAGAACGTCGGTGTCTTCTACGTCACCGCGTTCTCTGTCCACGGGGATTTTGGTCTGATGGTGTGTACACACATCAGACCAAAAGCTCCCAGGAGACATGTCCGATGAAAACGGTCCGCGAACCGTTTTCATCGGACATGTCTCCTCGTGTGTACGGGGCCATAAATTAGGCTAAGATACGAGCGGCTTAAGTCTCCTACGCCGTCGTATCTTAGGGTGCAATATTTAGGCTGGCCACTAGGTGGCGCTTCCGTTGAGTTCGGCGTAGAATATGCAAATAACTAGATATGCCGATTCAGAAACGTACGTGCGCTTGGCGCATTTTTTTTACATCGTTTACCTACGGCTTTTTCCGGCGTAAAGTTAGTCGAACAAATAGTTGGCCTAGTCAATGTTCAGTATGGCCGTCGTTCCCGCGTCGAAATTTGAAATTTTTACATCGTTTGCGTAAGTCGTCCGTGAATGGGGCTGGACGTCATTTACGTTCATGTCGAAACCAATAAGTCCTTGCGGCGTACTTTGGCGGCGTACTTTGGAGCAATGCACACTGGGATATGTCCACGGACGGCGCATGCGTCGTTCGTTAAAAACGTCAATCACGTCAGGTCACGAATCATTGACATAAAACACGTTCCTCATTTGAATTAGGCGCACTTAGGCAGGCCCATTTAACCAATGTTAAGTATGGCCGTCGTTCCCTGGGGATCTCCGGGCCCCCCGTACCCCTAAAAAAAAATTGGCCCTTTAATAAAAATATATATATATATATATTAGAATTTTTTTTTTTTTTATAAAAAATAAATAAAAAAAAGGGGGGGTTTCCATCCGTGGCCCTGTGGGCCTCCGGGCCCCTGGGGACCTCCAGACACCTAAAAAAAAAAAGGGGGTTGCCATCCGGGCCCCTTACAGGTGTACTGCCTGTACCCCCCTGATGGCGCCCCTGCGCTTGCCTAATGTTACGCCGATCTACCTGAATCTAGCTACAAGTCTTTTCAGCTAAAGTAACATTTATATTGTTGCTTGTAGTTTGATTCGCGATAAAGCGTTCATTGTCTATCTTTGATGATTATTACACAATGGCGGTTGCTAGCAGACAATACCTTTTAGAAGATAATGCAAAGAGATAACGATTATTTAATCCCGCTCAGCATGCAGTTTAAATACATTAACAAGTAACATTAGATCGATACCATGTGCTTTGCTCATCCGCCTAATTCTCCAATATTGCTTTTTTTGTATTGTCTAATTACATCTCAGCAAGATGAATAAGAACGCGGAGAGATTGTGTCTGGAGAATAATGTCAGAATGGGAACGCCGGTGTCTCGCTTTATTTCCTATACGTGGCTTTGTTTTCCCCGCATTGTGTCTGTTATTTTGGCGCTTGTCGCAATGTTCTTCTTATCGGAATGGGCATCTCAGCCTGCGGCCCCAAATTAGTTTGACAAGGGAAAATAAATATATTGGTTTTGTAATTTCTATTATTTTTCCTGTCTGGAAATGTTGAGGTTTTAAATGAAACATTCAGAGCTTACGAAAAAAATCTGATAGCAGTTGGCTGACCCGTGCCACCAGTGGCGTCACTAGGGTTGGTGTCACCCGGTGCGGTAAAACATGGTGTCACCCCCCCTCTGTCTAGGCTGCCCAGCACCAAGCAGGCAGCGCACGGGGCGCACCCCAAACCAGCCCCTGTAAATGATAGTATAGGGCAGTATAGTGGCAGGTTAGGGTATTATAGAGTGGTATAGTGGCAGGTTGGTGTAGTGGGGTGGTATAGGACAGGTTAAGGTGGTATAGGGCATGTTGGGGTGATATAGGGTAGTTTGGGGTGGTATAAGGCAAGTTAGGGTTGCATAGGGCAGGTTGGGGGTGTATAGGGCAAGTTAGGGTGGTACAGGGCAGGCTGGGGTGGTATAGTGCAAGTTAGGGTGACATAGGGCAAGTTGGGATGGCATGGGAAAGGTTGGGGTGGTACAGGGCAAGTTAGGGTGGCATTGGGCAGGTTGGGGTGGTAGAGGGCAAGTTATGGTGGCATAGGGCAGATTGGGGTGGTACAGGGCAAGTTAGAGTGGCACAGGGCAAGTTGGGGTGGCATGGGAACGTTTGGGTGGGACAGGGCAGGCTGGGGTGGTACAGGGCAGGCTGTGGTGGTACAGGGCAGGCTGTGGTGGCACAGGGCAGGCTGGGGTGGTACAGGGCTGTTTGGGGTTGTACAGGGCAGGCTGGGGTGGTACAGGGCAGGCTGGGGTGGTACAGGGCAGGCTGGGTGATACAGGGCAGGCTGGGGTGGTACAGGGCAGGCTGGGGTGGCACAGAGCAGGCTGGGGTGGTACAGGGAAGGCTGGGATTGCACAGGGCAGGCTGAGCATGTCAGCTAAAAAAAAAAAAAACGGGATGGTGTCACCCCTCTAGCGGTTGTCACCCGGTGCGGACCGCACCCCCCGCACCCCCTAGCAACGCCTCTGCGTGCCACCAATGTTCCATGGCCTGTGCCACCCCCAGACAATTATGTGGTCGCCAACTAGAGCAGGAATCCTTCACACTCTACACCAGGGTTCCTCCAGAGGTTGCAAGGGGTTCCTTGAGCAATGATCAAATTCAGCCCTTTTTTTTTTATCAAATCATCTTTTTATTAATTTTATATACAGGCAACCAAAAAGCGACACAAGGGGAAAAAACAACAAAACGACATACAACCAGTGTTGCCAACCTACCAGATTAAAATTTACTGGCACGACACCCAAAATTTACTGGCGCAGCCACATTTTTACTGGCATTCCACAAAAAATACTTTAAAAAATGCTAAATGTGGTTGGAACCCCCGCTTTAATAATCGAGAAGGGGGGGGGGGAAGGATAAGAAGAACTAGTAGAAAGAATAATGTGGAAGCGAGCAAAGAGAGGAAACATGGAGGAGATGGGAAGAACACAATTGCAGCTAAAGACATCGGGCCGGATTCACAAAGCACTTGCGCCGACGTATCTCCAGATACGCCGCGTAAGTGCAAATATGCGCCGTCGTATCTATGCGTTGGGCCCACAAACTACGATATGCCTAAAAACAGGCTTTATCCGACCGACGTAACTTGCCTACGCCAGCGTAGAGTGGGCGCATATTTACGCAGGACGTATTTGGCGCTCCCATTGATTTTCTATTCACATATGCAAATGAGGGAGATACGCAGATTCACGAACATACGTGCGCCCAAAGTCATATGTCCGGCGTAAAGTTATGCCCCATAAAGGAGGTGTAACTCAGCAGCATCCATGCAAAGGGCTGCACCAGGGAACACAAGCCAAAGTGTTTTACGTAGTTTACGTAGGACGTGAATATGACTAGGCGTAGGTTACGTTTACGCCGTAGGCAGTGATCCGACGTATCTTAGGGAGTAGTTCCGACGTGATTCTGAGCATGCGCACTGGGATGCGTCCACGGGACGACGCATGTGCCGTTCGTTATACGTATCTGTCTGGCACTCGGCCCATCATTTGCATGGAGTCACGCCTCATTAGCATGGCTCACGCCCACTTCCACCTACGCCGGCTTACGCCTAGGAAACCCAGCGTAGTTTTGGCAGCACTGGCTTTGTGAATCCAGTGCTTGCCTCTCTGCGCTGCGTCGGCGTAGCGTACAGGAGATACGCTACGGCAGCATAAATGTGCGCCGCTGTCTGTGAATCCGGGCCATCATGTACGATTGCGGCGTCATACAGTTTAACTGCTCCGTCGAATCTTCTTAGAACATTCAACAGACACCATAAGCCTTCAATGACAGATTCGACCTTAATTCATTCGGATTTTCGGACGAATGCATTTTTTAACGAAACAGAAAAAATTAAAAACGAATTTCGGGAGTAACTACCGTATTTATCGGGGTATACCGCGCGCCGGCGTAAAACGCACACCCCAAGCTTAGAAGGGAAATTTAGGAAAAAACTTACATTTTGGATGCTCAGCCTTGTCGGTGTCCGCCTGCTGTCGGCGTCCATCGGCGGCCTTGTCCGGCGTCCGTCTGCGGCCTTGCGCGGGGTCCGTCCAGCCTTGTCGGTGTCCGTCTGCTGTCTTGCCCGGTGTCCATCGGCGGCCTTGTCCGGCGTCCGTCTGCGGCCTTGCGCGGGGTCCGTCGAGCCTTGACGGTGTCCATCTGCTGTCTTGCCCGGCGTCCATCGGCGGCCTTGTCCGGCGTCCGTCTGCGGCCTTGCGCAGGGGTCCGTCAAGCCTTGTCGGTGTCCGTCGCGTCCATCTGCCGGTCCATCAAGCCTTGTCGGTGTCTGTCGCGTCCGTCTGCCGGGTTTGAGTTTGGCGCCTCGGACGAGCTGTGCAGAGCCGGATTTGCGGTGTGTTCGGCTTCTCTCGGCTCCTCTCACCTGGCTCCGGGCGGAGCCGAGCGTGACCGAGCCGAGTGCGCAGTACACTCGGCTTGGTCGGCGGCGCTCAGAGACAGCGGGGAACGGCGTATAACGCGCACCCACGATTTTTCCCTGATTTTAAGGGGAAAAAAGTGTGCATTATACGCCGATAAATACGGTAATTAAATGTATTTTTCGTACAAAGTTCCGAAACAAAATATTTCAGTGTGCACATGTCTATCGCTTTGTCCAGGTCACCAAAGTCTTTAGTTTCACCTATGTTTCCAAATAAATTCCACAATGCCCCATATATCCTAACACTGCATAGCAAAGGGGCTTACTTCAGCTCTGCCATTAAAACCTATTTCATCTGCAAAAAGATGCCTACGTAAGCTTCGCTGGTGGTTTTTCATCTCAGGCCCCGTACACACGACAGAGAAACTCGACGTGCTTGGCACGTCGAGTTCCTCGTCGAGTTTTGGGATGAAGCCGCCGAGGAGCTCGGCGGGCCGGCTTCTCCCATAGAAGAACGAGGACAACGAGAAAATAGAGAACATGTTCTCTATTTTCTCGTCGAGTTCCTCGGCGGCTCCATCGAGCCAAAACTGTACAGACGACAGAGTTTCTCGGCAGAATCCGGGTTTTGACCGAGTTTCTCGGTGAATTCTGCCGAGAAACTCTGTCGTGTGTACGAGGCCTCAGAGTTATTAGCCTGCTCTCCTATGGACACCCCATCTGAAGGATTCCTCAAGGGAACTGAGCGAAATCCATTGACTCAACAAGCACCTGTTTTTTCCGTGGCTTCAGGATGGGCCTCTTTTTAGATTAATCATCTCATTATTCCCTTTGATAGTTTCTGCATTGTCCTGCCCAGCATGGAAATTCCTCTGGGATTTAAAGGTTATTCACTTTGTAAAAAAAAGAAAGGAAAATTGGAATTTAATTTTCCACTAGGAAGCCGCTGTGATTGACACGTCTTTGTTACATAGAATAAAGTTGCAGATGTTGGCGACGTTCACCTTTATCATATTTTATACCTGAGACAAATGCGTTGGCATATTTTGTGTTATTATATCGAATAGTTTTTCTTTTCCATTTCTAACTGTACACACATGTATACTTTCTTGGCCAGATTCAGAGAGAGTTACGCCGGCGTATCAGTAGATACGCCGACGTAACTCTGAATCTGCGCCGTCGTAAGTTTAAGTGTATTCTCAAACTGAGATACACTTAAACCTATCTAAGATACGACAGCCTGCGCCGTCGTGTCTTAGGGTTCAATATTTAGGCTGGCCGCTAGGTGGCGCTTTCGTTGAGTTTGGCGTAGAATATGTAAATGACTAGATACGCCTATTCGCGAACGTACGTGTGCCCGTCGCAGTAAAGATACGCTGTTTACGTAAGGCGTTTTCAGGTGTAAAGTTATTCCACCAAATAGCTGGACTAGTCAATGTTAAGTATGGCCGTCGTTCCCGCGTCGAAATTTGAAAATTTTACGTTGTTTGCGTAAGTCGTCCGTGAATGGGGCTGGACGTAATTTACGTTCACGTAAATACGAAACCAATACGTCCTTGCCGCGTACTTTGGAGCAATGCACACTGGGATATGTCCACGGACGGTGCATGCGCGTTGGTAAAAAAACGTCAATCACGTCAGGTCACCCCCCATTAACATAAAACACGCCCCCTCATCCTAATTTGAATTAGGCGCGCTTACGCCGGCTCCATTTACGCTACGCCGCCTTAAGTTAGGAGGCAAGTACTTTGTGAATACAGTAATTGCCTCTCTGACTTAAGGCGGCGTAGCGTAAATACGATACGCTACGCCGCCGTAAAGTTTCGGCGCTCTCTCTGAATCCAGCTATTTGTGTCCCTTTGCCAACACTTACTTTTCCAAATTTTACTAGTTGCCATAAGTAATCTATAGACCAGCATTTCTTAACCTTTTCAAGACAGAGGGACCCTTCAAATAACTTTCCAGTCTCAGGGAATCCCAGGTAAAAAATACTATATTAACAACTCAGGATACGTTAGTGTGATGGTCAGTGGGAAGAATTTCCCCCCTTACCAGTGGCGGCTGGTGCTCAAATTTTTTTGGGGGGGCGCAAACAAACTAAAAAAAAACATCAATTGCAGCCTCACTGTGCCCATCAAACGCAGCTACGGTAACCATCAATTGTTGACAGTGTGCCCATCAATTGCCGCCACTGTGCCCATCAATTGCTACCAGTGTGCCCAATAATTGCTGCCAGTGTGCCCCATCAATTACTGCCAGTGTGCCCCATCAATTACTGCCAGTGTGCCCCATCAATTGCTGCTAGTGTGTGCCCATCAATTGCTGCCAGTGAGCCCCATTAGATGTTGCCAGTGTGCCCCATGAATTACCACCAGTGTGCCCCATCAATTGCTGCCAGTGTGCTCCATCAATTGTTGCCAGTGTGCCCCATCAATTGGTGTGTACACACATCAGACCAAATTCAGCCAGCAGACATGTCCGATGAAAACGGTCCGCGTTTTCATCGGACATGTCTGGTCGTGTGTACGAGGCCTCAGAGTCTGCAAAAGACTTGAGACTGGGGGGGGGGGGTTCACCTTCCAGCAGGACAACGACCCTAAACATACAGCCAAAGCTACGATGGAAGGGTTTAGATCAAAGCATATTCATGTGTTAGAATGGTCCAGTCACAGTCCAGACCTAAATCACATCGAGAATCTGTGACCAGACTTGAAAATTGCTGATCACAGACGCTCTCCATCCAATGTGACAGAACTTGAGATATTTTGCAAAGAAGAATGGGCAGAAATGTCCCTCTCTAGATAGTGCAAAGCTGGTAGAGACATCACCAAAAAGACTTGTAGCTGTAATTGCAGCGAAAGGCGGTTCTACAAAGTATTGACTCCGCGGGGCGCCATACAAATGTACCCCCCACACTTTTCACATATTTATTTGTAAAAAATTATGAAAACCATTTATCATTTTCCTTCCACTTCACAATTATGAGCCACTTTGTGTTGGTCCATCCCATAAAATCCCAATAAAATACATTTACGTTTTTGGTTGACACAATGTAGAAAATTTCAAGGGGTATGAATACATTTTCAAGGCACTGTATCACAGTCAATTCTCAAATTGTAGTTGATTCACCAGCAAAAGTGCATTGTGTGTAATCAGCATAATGAAGTAACCTTGAGTGTCTGTAATTTCGTAATCATCGGATGAAATGTTTATAGCGTTTTTTTCTTTTTTTTTTCTTTGAAAAAATCAATAGCAGGCGTCAGGTTTTCAGGTATAAATGATGAGATTTTACAAGCCTCATCGGAATGTTCTCTGGTGACTGAGGTGAAATGAGAAATATATCTTAGCACCGGAGAGATGACATTTCTCTCTCACCTGCAGTCCAAGACGTCAAATATTTTATTAGATCCTTCAGCCCGGGGGTACACAGAGCCCCTCACTGACTCACTCCTGGGAAAGAATCATCGCCCTGTATTTTAACGGTGTATGGTACATTGACATCTATGGGATGTGTGAAGATCAGAATGTTTACAATCAGTGAGAAGAATGTTCCTTACATTGGTGATCAGTGGGAAGAATGTTCCTTACATTGGTGATCAGTGGGAAGAATGTCCCTTACATTGGTGATCAGTGGGAAGAATGTCCCTTACATTGGTGATCAGTGAGAAGAATGTTCCTTACATTGGTGATCAGAGAGAAGAATGTCCCTTACATTGGTGATCAGTGAGAAGAATGTCCCTTACATTGGTGATCAGTGGGAAGAATGTTCCTTACATTGGTGATCAGTGGGAAGAATGTTCCTTACATTGGTGATCAGTGAGAAGAATGTTCCTTACATTGGTGATCAGTGAGAAGAATGTCCCTTACATTGGTGATCAGTGAGAAGAATGTCCCTTACATTGGTGATCAGTGAGAAGAATGTTCCTTACATTGGTGATCAGTGGGAAGAATGTCCCTTACATTGGTGATCAGTAAAAGAATGTTCCTTACATTGGTGATCAGTGAGAAGAATGTCCCTTACATTGGTGATCAGTGGGAAGAATGTTCCTTACATTGGTGATCAGTGAGAAGAATGTTCCTTACATTGGTGATCAGTGGGAAGAATGTCCCTTACATTGGTGATCAGTGAGAAGAATGTCCCTTACATTGGTGATCAGTGGAAAGAATGTTCCTTACATTGGTGATCAGTGGGAAGAATGTTCTTTACATTGGTGATCAGTGGGAAGAATGTCCCTTACATTGGTGATCAGTGGGAAGAATGTCCCTTACATTGGTGATCAGTGGGAAGAATGTTCCTTACGTTGGTGATCAGTGGGAAGAATGCCCCTTACATTGGTGATCAGGGGGAAGAATGTCCCTTACATTGGTGATCAGTGAGAAGAATGTCCCTTACATTGGTGATCAGTGAGAAGAATGTCCCTTACATTGGTGATCAGTGAGAAGAATGTTCCTTACATTGGTGATCAGTGGGAAGAATGTCCCTTACATTGGTGATCAGTGAGAAGAATGTCCCTTACATTGGTGATCAGTGGGAAGCATGTTCCTTACATTGGTGATCAGTGGGAAGAATGCCCCTTACATTGGTGGGCAGTGAGCAGAATGCTTTTTAAGCTTTATAATTGATCTCCAGCTCTCTCTGCCATCTAGAGCAGATGGTCTCCTGGGAAAATGACAAATTAGAAACCTACAAGCTCACATGTACAGCAGGGACCTACTTTATATACTCTACAGACTTTGCCATGTGTTTGAATGAATGAGTTTCCTTCTATGTCGGCGTACGCTGGTTCTGCCCTGTGCCACTGATATGAAGAGAACGAGGTGGCCTTGGGTTCCTTTCTCACCCATTTTTTTCTTACTATATTTCTTTTATGATTTCAGCATCAGCTGATTCAAATTCAAAATATTAAGGACAACATACATATCTATCCACAACTCCCTCATCACCTCCTTCCATTCTAATCGCCAGGACTTCTCCATTGACTCCCCCCATCCTATGTAACTCCATATCTCAACTATGTGCCAAGACCTCCTGCTCTCTAGCTCCCTCATCACCTCCTCTCATGTTCTCCTCCAGTACATCTCTAGAGCCTCTCCCATCCTCTGGACCATCCTACCCCAAATTCTGTCCAAGACCTCCTGATTTTGAGTTCCCTCGTCACCTCCTTCCATGGTCCCCTCCAGGATTTCTCCAGAGCCTCCCCATCCTCTGGAGGCACCTACTCCAATCTATCTGGCTATCTCCTTCTCTGTCCACCTTCAGGCAATCCTTTAAAATTCATCTGGTCAGGCAGTCTTATCATGTGTTCACCTAAAATCTGAAAGCTACTTTCTCCATCAACTCATCCCTTACAGTTACTACCTTTTGTGTCCCATTCCCATCATCCCTTTAGAGTCCCATTCCCATCATCCCTGTAAGCTCTCAGGAGCAAGGCCCCCCAACTCTCTTGTCTTGAGCTGTTTTGTGACTGCACTTTTTTTTTTAAGTTCTGTGCATACTTTGCTGAGCAACGGTTGCACATACGGCGCTTTCCATAGTGGTGGAAATATAACATGTTCCACATTGACTCTATAACTGCTATTACCGGATATACTCGAGTATAAGCCGAGTTTTTCAGCACATTTTTTTGTGCTGATAATACCCCCCTTGGCTTATACTCGAATCACCTTTTTGCGCCTGATCTCCCGGACTTTCGGGACCCGGACC
Source organism: Rana temporaria (assembly GCF_905171775.1). Lineage (NCBI taxonomy): Eukaryota > Metazoa > Chordata > Amphibia > Anura > Ranidae > Rana > Rana temporaria. The sequence goes on along the minus strand of NC_053501.1, from coordinate 7,257,666 downwards.
CCAAACTTGGTACACATCTAGCCCCACTCTTCCTTTACAAGTGTGCAACGTTTGTTGTCCAGGGGACCTACGGCCGGGGAGCACCGATTTTTCAAAACTGGGTACCCCTTCCATAGACTCCCATGTTAAACGGTCATATCTCTGGTGAATTTGGGGATGCAGTACTGGCCGGTCGTAGGACCTCTGGACCCGAAACTTGGCACACATGTAGCCCAATTTCTACTCTACAAGTGTGCAAAGTTTGTTGTCTGGAGGACCTATGGCTGGGGAGCACCGATTTTTTAAAACTGGGCACCCCTTCCATAGACTCCCATGTTAAACATCGGAGGTATAAGGAGAGGTACTCATCAAGCCAAAAGCTGTGATATCGGCCACATCCCTGGGTAACATATAACAAAAAAGAGTATACCCCCTAGATGGGACTTTATAAGCCAAACACAGTAAAGTATGAAAAAGGTTTTTATTTGGACAAGGTGTCCATGTTGGCACTTAGTACAAACGCATAGTGTGCACCTAGGTGCATAAAAACAACAAAGTGCAAACGAACAGCAGAAAACCACCAAGGACAATGTGTGCCAATAGAGGCAGAAAATAAACAAAACAACAAACAAACAGAACATAAAAGCACTCTCCAATGGGCGAAGTAGAGTAGCCCGACGCGTTTCTGTTTTTTTCAAAACCGTCATCAGGGGCTACAGGAGCAGATTAGTGCAGGTTGCAGTTCACTGGTGGAGTGGGAGTGGATCTCACCCAAGGTCATTCAGGCTTTGTCCAAAAGAATGTGTAAGGGGGAGGATGAAACTATAGCATCCAACCCAGCCCCTATTGCCCGGGAAGTGGAAACTAAGAAGGCCCAGGACCTGTTGGCGTTTGCCCAGCTGAGTAGTGTCCTGCCCAAATTCCCAGAACTTCTCCTTAGGCGGTACCCCTCGTTGGTCTGAATAGACCGGGAGGGTCTGAAAGCCTGTTGTGGCGTTTTCCCTGTGTGGATGGGTGCCATGTTAAACATCAGTCTAGTCATGGACACAGTGAGGCATGGGCACAGTGAGGCATGGGCACAGTGAGGCATGGGCACAGTGAGACATGGGCACAGTGAGGCAAAGTGATGCACAGTGAGGCATGCAGATGGACACCCTAGGCTTATACTCGAGTCAATACGTTTTCCCATTTTTTGTGGTAAAATTAGGTGCCTCGGCTTATATTCGGGTCGGCTTATACTCGAGTATATATGGTATGTAGAATAGTATGTCTCTTACTCCTTAGATCTCATGCATCTTTATTTTGCATATATATGGGCATGATTGGATGGTTTCATATTCATTTACATTCACATCTTTAATAGCATCATTTACACACATTGTCGCTTGGATCGATGGTGGTGCAATCATGCATGCACGTTTATGGTAATCATATGACTATTAATTTCTGTACACATCATCATTCATATATTTTTTTGATGGGTTGCCCATGGGCAGAGTCTCTTAATAAGTGGTTATGTAGTTAATAGTGTGGATTTTGAAGCACACACCAGGCATTTGAGGATCAGTAGCTTTATGCTATTGTATTGTCTTTAAATGATAGAATAAAGTCTGTTGTTGTGTCACAGCCAAAACATATGTTGGTGAGCATGTCCTCCATTTCCACAGCTATGTGGTGGGAGAGCTCCTGTACTCTTCAAACTATTCCTGCCCAACATTGGTTGCTCCCCCATTAGACTGACTTAGATGCTATGGGTATGGGATACTACTCCGAGCCGTATTACAGAGGCACCCAGTCTTGCCTACCCAGCACCACCAGTAGCCTAATCCATACTTTTCACAGGCCTTATAGCAATGGAGCCCAAAAATTAATATAAAAGTGTCCTTCATGCTACTAGGAGTAATAATTCAAATGTCCCTAGGTACAGGGCCGATCCTAGGCAGGGTGCACGGGGTGCTCCGCACCCAGGCGCTGCAGAGGGGGGGCGCCGAAGCTCCAAAGTGCTCCCCTCCCTCCTCCTTGTCTGTGTCCAAAGGTGGAGCGCATGTAGATGGTGCTGCGGTTCCCCATCCCGCTTGCTCTCTCCGCTGGCAACTGACAAGAGCGCATACCCGGAATCCGGGCTGGGTACCACAGCGGAGCCTAGTACCGAAACATGTTCCGGCACTCACTAATTAATTCTGTCTGTTGCGCATGGAGCAGTCTCCTGTCTGCCCCACCCCCTCTGTGTGTGTCGACTCTTCTCCCATAGGTGGTGTGATGAGAGGCTTCTGGGTTGGCCATAGCTGCTGCCAATCATCCCGTGCACTCCCAGAAATGCTCTCCGAGTGCCACCCTCCAAGTGACCGAATATGCCACATATGTCCCGCCCCCTGTAATGTGCTTCTGTTCCCGAGCTACAGGGATCTATTGGACTAGTACTGATCTATGGGGACACCTGATGTGGGGGGCTCTGATGGGAGACACCTGCTGTGGGGGGGCTCTGATGGGGGACACCTGCTGGGGGAGGCTCTGATGGGGGATACCTGCTGGGGGAGGCTCTGATGGGGGACACCTGCTGGGGGGGGGGGGCTCTGATGGGGGACACTAATGAAGACTTCTTATTGGAGCATCTCTGTGTTTGAGTTATAGCCATAGAAACATTTATAAAGGGGAGGAGTTAGTAAGATGACCACGCCCATGTGGGGGCTCCAGAAATATTTCTGCACCCAGACGTCTGTGACCCTAGGATCGGCCCTGCCTAGGTAGCAGAAACAGTGATAACAGTGATTCAAAATATGCAGCAAAACCTGGTAGTGTTCACAATACACAAAATCAGAATATAAATAGAAAGTGATCTTGCGCAATATTGAATTATCACTAAAAACACTAAAGCCCCATACACACGATCCGACCTTTGTCCAACCAAACTCACATCGGAAACTCTGATGGGCTTACACACGGTTGGAATTTCTGATGGAAAAAGTCTGTCAATCTATCTGCCTGAATCTATCTATCGGTAATTAGAGTGGTGTAGGAGAAAAGGGGCGGCGCTCCTGCGCCCTTTATGGATGCACCACCACTGGTACAGACGAGCAAACATGTACGATGAAACCGGTCCGCCGGACCGTTTTCAGCGTACATGTCTGCCCGGGGATTTCTGTATGGTGGCTGTACTCACCATCATACAGAAATCCGCGCGTTAACAATACGCGGGGCGTGACCGCGCCGTCGCCGCGACGATGACGCGGCGACGTGGGCGGCCCTGTCTGTTCAATGCTTCCACGCATGTGTCAAAGTCATTTGACGCATGCGAGGGATGGCGGGCGCTCGGACATGTACGGTAGGTCTGTACAGACGACCGAACATGTCCGAGCAGACAGGATTCCAGCGGGCATGTTTTAAAACAAGTCCAGGAATATTTGCCCGCTGGAAAAAGGCCCGGCGGGCAAATGTATGCTGGAATCCTGTCCGCTCGGGCCTACACACGACCGAACATGTCTGCTGAAACTGGTCCGCGGACCAGTTTCAGCAGACATGTTCGGTCATGTGTACGGGGCCTTACAGTCGGAAATATTCTATAAAGGATCCTTTAAAGGAAGACATTTGGTGTGCAGCTCCTATCCATTTGTGTTTTGAAATAACATTCGGAAATGGGCTTTGTGAGCCAGCACCCTAGATACCCATGGAGACTATATGAGGTGCCGGTTTGGAGCGGTGTGGTATGCTTAGAGGTCTTTTTTTGGGCAGTTATTCATTTTGCAACTAAAACAAAGGTCATCTTATATCTATCATTATCCATTTTAGCACCCTTCCCACAATGTGACCTTTTTGAATGGTTTTTGACCTTCACCAGATGGCTGTCCCCATGTACGAAAAGCTATGCAAATTGAAAATTTGTTTACTGTCATAGGACATTGAGCGAAAGAAGTGGGAAACAAAGTAGAGGCCAGAGTGATACTCTAAGGACAAAGTAAAGGTTAGATACCCGTCCCCTCCGCACAAAACCAAACCATTCCTTTTGGATGGAGTTCCACTTCTATATTTTGTCTATAATGATCTCTGCAGCTGTTTCTTCTGCACACAATGCTCCGAGCTAACATAACGGCGATGCCAATAGCTTTCCTCTGCGCCAAGCCAGTGCTTACAGGCTTTGATAAATGAGGTACAAATCATCTCTGCCATCCATATTCTCTGCTTGATGTGTTATTTTTTCATTAGCCAAATGCCCTCTCCAGAGGCCCTTTTTTTAATTATTATTTTGCTTTGAAATTAGGCCGCTTGTAATCTGATTGGGTTTTTGTATGTGTGGCTGCGGAATTAGAATTTCCTTTTCCTCCGCTCATAATTCACAACAATATGTCCCTTTTCATGCAACTCTAATTAAGACAATTCATTCGCGGCAATAGTCACCAACGAAACAATGAGATGAGGAACAAACAAAAAAAAAAAAAAACAGAGACTCGCTGAAAAGTCAGATTTTCCCCCCGCGAGAAATACTTCACAGGCTTTTCCCGCTGCAAAGGAGAAAAAGTGGCAAAGATGAAAGTGTTTGTTTTGCAGGAACTGATTCATGACAAGCTTAAAATATTCATATTTCTTTAAAACCGACGGGCTGCTTATTAATCAGAACGGCATGAGAATTGTACAATAAAATACAGAGCATAATAAAAGAAGTGAGAACAGGCGGTGTAGAACAACAGCATTTTTAGCAGTTGGTCTTGGAAGTTGAGTTTTCGAGAAGAAAAGCTCATCAGTCATTATAGACACTTCAGAACTAAGACCATCTCCGTTCTCTCCAGCCAATCTGTGTTTTTTCCAGATTCTGGTGAGTGTAGAGCAACAGCATTTTTAGCAATCGGTTTTGGAAGTTGAGTTTTCAAGAAGAAAAGCCCATCAGTCATTATAGACACTTCAGAACTAAGACCATCTAAGACCATCTCCATTCTCTCCAGCCAATCTGTGTTTTTTCCAGATTCTGGTCAGTGTAGAACAAAAGCATGTTTAGCAATCGGTCTTGGAAGTTGAGTTTTCGAGAGGAAAAGCCCAGCAGTCATTATAGACACTTCAGAACTAAGACCATCTCCGTTCTGTCCAGCCAATCTGTGTTTTTTCCAGATTCTGGTCAGTGTAGAACAACAGCATTTTTAGCAATTGGTCTTGGAAGTTGAGTCTTCGAGAGGAAATGCCCATCAGTCATTATAGACACTTCAGAACTAAGACCATCTCCGTTCTCTCCAGCCAATCAATGATTTTTCCAGATTCTGGTGAGTGTAGAACAACAGTATTTTTAGCAATCGGTCTTGGAAGTTGGGTTTTCGAGAAGAAAAGCTCATCAGTCATTATAGACACTTTACAACTAAGACCTTCTAAGACCATCTCCATTCTCTCCAGCCAATCTGTGTTTTTTCCAGATTCTGGCCAGTGTAGAACAGCATTTTTAGCAATCGGTCTCGGAAGTTGAGTTTGAGAGCAAAAGCCCAGCAGTTATTATAGACACTTCAGAACTAAGACCATCTCCGTTCTCTCCAGCCAATCTGTGTTTTTTCCAGATTCTGGTGAGTGTAGAACAACAGCATTTTTAGCAATCGGTTTTGGAAGTTGAGTTTTCAAGAAGAAAAGCCCATCAGTCATTATAGACACTTCAGGCCCCGTACACACGACCGAGTTTCTCGGCAGAATTCAGCCAGAAACTCGATGGGAGCCGTATTTTCCCGAGGAAACCGGTCGTGTGTACACTTTTGGCCGAGGAAACTGACGAGGATCTCGTCGGGCCAAATAGAGAACATGTTCTCTATTTACTCGTTAGTCAATGGGGAAACTTGGCTCGCCGAGATCCTCAGCGGCTTCACAAGGAACTCGACGAGCAAAATTATGTGTTTTGCTCGTCGAGTTTCTCGGACGTGTGTACGGGGCCTCAGAACTAAGACCATCTCCATTCTGTTTAGCCAATCTGTGTTTTTCCAGATTCTGGTCAGTGTAGAACAACAACATTTTTAGCAATTGGTCTTGGAAGTTGAGTTTTCGAGAAGAAAAGCTCATCAGTCATAGACACTTTAGAACTAAGACAATCTCCGTTCTCTCCAGCCAATCTGTGGTTTTCCAGATTCTGGTCAGTGTAGAACAACAGCATTTTTAGCAATTGGTCTTGGAAGTTGAGTCTTCGAGAGGAAATGCCCATCAGTCATTATAGACACTTCAGAACTAGACCATCTCCATTCTGTCCAGCCAATTGGTGTTTTTTTCCAGATTCTGGTGAGTGTAGAACAGCAGCATTTTTAGCAATTGGTCTTGGAAGTTGAGTTTTCGAGAAGAAAAGCTCATCAGTCATAGACACTTTAGAACTAAGACCATCTCCGTTCTCTCCAGCCAATCTGTGGTTTTCCAGATTCTGGTCAGCGTAGAACAACAGCATTTTTAGCAATCGGTCTTGGAAGTTGAGTCTTCGAGAGGAAATGCCCATCAGTCATTATAAAAAATTCAGAACTAAGACCATCTCCGTTCTGTCCAGCCAATCTGTGTTTTTTCCAGATTCTGGTCAGTGTAGAACAACAGCATTTTTAGCAATCGGTCTTGGAAGTTGAGTTTTCGAAAAGAAAAGCTAGACACTTTAGAACTAAGACCATCTCCGTTCTGCCCAGCCAATCTGTGTTTTTTCCAGATTCTGGTCAGTGTAGAACAGGGGTCTTCAAACTATGGCCCTCCAGTTGTTCAGGAACTACAATTCCCATCATGCCTAGTTATGTCTGTGAATGTCAGAGTTTTACAATGCCTCATGGGATGTGTAGTTCTGCAACAGCTGGAGGGCCGTAGTTTGAGGATCCCTGGTGTAGAACAACAACATTTTTAGCAATTGGTCTTGGAAGTTGAGATTTCAAGAAGAAAAGCCCATCAGTCATTATAGACACTTCAGGACTAAGACCATCTCCATTCTGTCCAGCCAATCTGTGGTTTTCCAGATTCTGGTCAGTGTAGAACAACAACATTTTTAGCAATTGGTCTTGGAAGTTGAGTCTTCGAGAGGAAATGCCCATCAGTCATTATAGACACTTCAGAACTAAGACCATCTCCATTCTGTCCAGCCAATCAGTTTTTTCCAGATTCTGGTCAGTGTAGAACAACACCATTTTTAGCAATCGGTCTTGGAAGTTGAGTCTTCAAGAAGAAAAGCTCATCAGTCATTATAGACACTTCAGAACTAAGACCATCTCCATTCTGTCTAGCCAATCTGTGTTTTTTTAGATTCTGGTCAGTGTAGAACAACAGCATTTTTAGCAGTTGATCTTGGAAGTTGAGTCTTCGAGAAGAAAAGCCCATCAGTCATTATAGACACTTCAGAACTAAGACCATCTCCGTTCTCTCCAGCCAATCTGTGTTTTTTCCAGATTCGGGCCAGTGTAGAACATCATTTTTAGCAATCGGTCTCGGAAGTTGAGTTTGAGAGCAAAAGCCCAGCAGTTATTATAGACACTTCAGAACTAAGACCATCTCCATTCTGTCCAGCCAATCTGTGGTTTTTCCAGATTCTGGTCAGCGCAGAAAAACAGCATTTTTAGCAATCGGTCTCGGAAGTTGAGTTTTCGAGAGAAAAAGCCCAACAGTCATTATAGACACTTCCGAACTAAGACCATCTCCGTTCTCTCCAGCCAATCTGTTTTTTTTTTCCAGATTCTGGTCTGTGTAGAACATGGGTCTTCAAACTACGGCCCTCCAGTTGTTCAGGAACTACAATTCCCATCATGCTTAGTCATGTCTGTGAATTTCAGATTTTTGCAATGCCTCATGGGATGTGTAGTTCCGCAACAGCTGGAGGGCCGTAGTTTGAGGATCCCTGGTGTAGAACAACAGCATTTTTAGCAATCGGTTTTGAAAGTTGAGTTTTCGAGAAGAAAAGCTCATCAGTCATTATAGACACTTTACTTTACAGTGTCATAAACCCAGACTAAGAAAAGCTCTCATGACATGCTACACTATATTACCAAAAGTATTGGGATGCCTGCCTTTACACACACACATAATTTTTATGAATACTCTGGTATATACACTATATCACCAGAAGTATTGGGACATCTGTCTTTACACACATGAACTTTAATGGCATTCCAGTCTTCGTCTGTAGGGTTCAATATTGAGTTGGCCCACTCTTTTCAGTATATAAAAGCTTCAACATTTCTGGGTAGGCTGTCCACAAGGTTTAGGAGTGTGTCTATGAGGATGTTTGACCATTCTTCCAGAAGCGCATTTGTGAGGTCAGGCACTGATGTTGGAGAGAAGAGCTGGCTCGCAGTCTGCGCTCTAATTCATCCCACAGGTGTTCTATCAGGTAAAGGCCAGGACTCTGTACAGGCCAGTAAAGCTCCTCCGCCCCAAACTGGCTCATCCATGTCTGTATGGACCTTGCTTTGTGTACTGGTGCGCAGTCGCATTGGAACAGGAAGGGGCCGTCCCCAAACTGTTTCCACAAAGTTGGGAGCATGAAATTGTCCAAAATGTCTTGGTATGCTGACGTCTTAAGAGTTGCCTTCACTGGAACTAAGGGGCCATGCCCAACCCCTGAAAAACAACCCCCACATCATAATCCCCCCCTCCACCAAATGATTTGGACCAGCACACAAAGCAAGGTCCATAAAGACATGGATGAGCAAGGTTGGGGTGGAGTCCTGACCTCAACCTGATAGAACACCTTTAAAAAACCAGGAGTTTGAAACAGGAGGTAAGACAGGAGTCTTCATTATTTTTTTTCAATCACTGATCCAGAACAAGCTTGCAGCTAATAAAGTTGGAACTCTTGATATATAGATTCAGCGGTGCAGCAAACGCTCTCATCTTAGTCTGCTCACCCCAGGGATAGTGAGAGCAGGACGCTCTCAAACGAGTCGGCTCTCCCCAGGGATAGTGCAGCCAGGCAGGGTCCTCCCAGCTCTCGGCTGCTGCAGACACAGCACAAAAAAACAGGACTCCCACCCACACCCCCCTAGGCAATTGATCCAGGGTTGCACCGATCGCCGTTAAGGGGTCAGGAAGGAATTTTTTCCCCCGATCGCTGCAGATTGGCACAGCACGCCTGGGGTTTTTCGCCTTCCTCTGAACCAATCGGGGAGAGAAGACTCAACGAGTGACGGCTCACTTGGACAGTCTTCCACCCATCACCATATAAGACCCCCCCAATCAACATTACTTCCCTGCGTTTTTTTCTGCGACCATGGGTTACCTAAAATACTCTGCAGAAACTATCCGGGAACTAAAACCATTTGCCTCTATACTCCCAGTTGTCACCAAAAAAGCTCTAAGGAATGAGCGACTGTTGAGAATCAATCGACGATCAACCGTCAAAAACTATGCGCAGGTACCCCAGCCCAAGCGCATAATATGCGCTTTGGTCAACACAAGATCGGCAGTAAAACACCGACAAGAAATCTATGATTTCATCCTTCAACACAATCTAGACTGCCTCTTCATCACAGAAAGCTGGCTGACAGCCGACTGCAACACCATTCTAGCAGAATTGGTGCCAGCAAATTATCGCATTCAAATGCAAAACAGAGTGGGGCAAAGAGGGGGGGGGCCTGGCGGTGATCCACAAGACTCACCTCTCGATCACCAAACCAGTCCTTCAAAACTCGCTTCTATTCATGGAAACCCTCACTCTGCAGCTGCAAACAAATCCCCAAGATACGGTCCATATGCTACTTTGCTATAGACCACCAGGCCCAAAAACGCACCTTCTCACTTCATTGACTGAATTCATCTCCACATATACCCTAAACATCAAACACCTTTTGGTGCTTGGGGATTTCAACCTCTGGGCCAACTCCTCGCTGGACCCCGTAGCCGACGCCTGCATCGACCATCTGGAAGGATTAGGTCTGCAGCAACTAATACAAGGCCCCACTCATGCCTCAGGCCATACGCTCGATCTCATTTTCAAACAAGATTTGGAAATTGACGTCCTGGGAAATGAGCCGCAACCATGGACCGATCACCATGCCATCAAATTCACAATCACCAAAAATGCCAGCCCAAAAAAAAAGACAAAACCGGTGACAACTCACTGGATTAGATCTCAGAAGAAGCTCCACTCGGAACTCTTCAAAACAACACTAGGGAACAAAATAAAAACAACCCAACAAAAACAAACAGCCACAGAAACACTTGACGCCATCAACATGGCGCTACTACAGTCAGCTGACTTAGTAGCACCAAAACGCAAAACTTGCATCCGGAAAAACAACTCCAGCTGGTTTAATGACCAGCTGACGTTGCTAAAGCAAGAGCGTAGAAGAGCAGAAGCTGCGTGGAAAAGGTGCTCTTCAGATAAAAACCACACCATTTACAAGATAATAACAAAGAAATATCACAAAGAAATCTTCACGGCCAAAAAAAATCATTTCTCCAACATCATCGCAAATGCCCTTAACCGCCCCAGAGAACTCTTCAAGCTGGTCACTCAGACTATGAATCCTGCTTGTTTAGAGGCCCCCAATTCTGATTCACAAGAATTTTGCAACGAATTATCGGATTATTTCATTAATAAAATTGAAAAAATCCGTGAAAGTATTCAGCAAAATGGAACCGTCACCAACTCCCCCCCAAATCACAAACCTAATACCCACATAAATCCGTTGCAACCACCAAAATTCACTCTAAAACCCATTTCCATCGATGCCACTAAAAACATCATCGGGACTTTGCGTAATAGCACAGCACCCAATGATATCATCCCCACTAAACTGCTGAAAGAAAGTGCCAATATACTGGCACCAGCTATCACGCAGCTCATTAACCAATCATTCAAGGAGGGCATGGTGCCCACCTTGCTAAAACAAGGTACAATAAAACCAATTCTAAAAAAAACTACCCTCGACCCCAAAGACCCAAACAACCGGAGGCCCATAACAGCTCTAAATGTCTTCTCCAAGGTAATGGAGAAAGTAGTTGTACAACAGCTGCAACTGCATTTAGACACCCATAAATTACTCGATCCGTTTCAATCAGGCTTCCGTCCAGGTCACGGAACAGAAACGGCGCTGCTTAAAATATGGGATGACGCTCTAGAGGCCGCAGACGAAGGAGAATCTTGTCTCCTGATACTGCTGGACCTAAGCGCGGCTTTTGACACTGTAGACCACGGACTACTACTGGCTAGGCTAGCTGAAGTAGCCGGAGTCGCTGAATGTGTTTTACCCTGGTTCTCCTCCTTCTTGGAAAACCGATCACAAATAGTGAAACTGGGGTCTTTCACTTCTGAAAAACATACGGTGTCATGCGGAGTCCCTCAGGGATCTCCCTTATCGCCCGTATTGTTTAATATCTATCTTCGCCCTCTCTTTGAAATCATCAGTAACCAGAAGTTACTTTACCACTCCTATGCAGACGACACACAACTGTATTTCCGCATCTGCAACAAAAAGGATCATTCTCTTGGACTAGAGAAATGCCTCACTCTAATAGATAACTGGATGACAAACAGTTATCTTAAACTCAATGGTTTGAAAACAGAACTTCTCCTGTTTCACGCTAACCGGAAAAATCACCCCGCGTCAACATGGACTCCCCCACCCATTCTGGGTAAAACTATCACCCCTAGCACCAAAGTCAAAAGTCTCAGAGTCATTTTCGATACCTACATGACAATGGATGCACAAATAGGGTCAGTAGTCAGTGGATCCCACCATCTGCTGCGCCTACTACGCAGACTCACGCCCTTTATCCCGAAAGAGGACATTGAAGTCGTGGTGGGAACAATCATCAATTCCAGACTCGACTACGCGAATTCCCTCTATCTAGGACTACCCAAATACCAAATCACTCGTCTGCAAGTCGTTCAAAATACGACCGCTCGACTAGTGACTGGGAAAAAACCATGGGAATCAATCTCACCTTCACTGAGATCCCTTCATTGGTTGCCAGTAAAAGACAGAATCACATTCAAGGCGCTCTGCCTAATACATAAGTGTATTCAAGGCAACGCCCCCCAATATCTATGCAAAAAAATAAAAGCCCACAACCCCAATCGCATTCTGCGATCCACCAATCAAAACCTCCTCCAGCTACCCAAGGCCAGATACAAGTCCAAAGGAGATCGAAGATTTGCAATCCAAGGACCCCGCCTGTGGAATGCACTACCAACCACCATCCGACTGGAGTCGGACCACTTGGCCTTCAGAAGAAAGATTAAAACCCATCTCTTCTGAGGTCAAGGGGTTCCTTACCCATGAAATGGATACAGCGCCCAGAGGCGATTCAGTTCGCATGTGTTGCGCTTTACAAGTCTCTCTCTCTCTTTTGGATGAATTAGAGCAAAGACTGCGAGCCAGGCGTTTTCGTCTAACATCAGTGCCTGACCTCACAAATGCGCTTCTGGAAGAATGGTCAAACATTCCCATCGACACACTCCTAAACTTTGTGGACGGCCTTCCCAGAAGAGGTGAAGCTGTTATAGATGCAAAGGGCGGGGCCAACTCAATATTGAACCCTACGGACTAACACCTAGATTCATAGACGCCGTCGCAACTTTAAGGCGGCGTAGCGTATCGCATTTACGCTACGCCGCATTAAGTCAGAGAGGCAAGTACTGTATTCACAAAGTACTTGCCTCCTAACTTACGGCAGCGTAGCGTAAATGCGGCCGGCGTAAGCGCACCTAATTCAAATGAGGATGGGGGGCGTGTTTTATGTTAATTACTCGTGACCCAACGTGATTGACATGCCGTCCGTGTACATATCCCAGTGTGCATTGTGCCAAAGTACGCCGCAAGGACGTATTGGTTTCGACGTGGACGTAAATTACGTCCAGCCCTATTCACGGACGACTTACGCAGAGGACGTAAAATTTAAAAATTTTGACGCGGGAACTACGGCTATACTTAACATTGACTACGCCTCCTGGGGGCAGCTTTATCTTTACGCGGCATATCTCTTATGGAAATGGCGTATCTTTACTGCGACGGGCGCACGTACATTCGTGAATCGGCGTATCTAGTCATTTACATATTCTACGCCGAACTCAACGGAAGCGCCACTTAGCGGCCAGCCTAAAAATGACACTTTAAGATACGACGGCGTAGGAGACTTACGCCGCTTGTATCTTAGCCTAATTTAAGCGTATCTGGTTTCCAGAATATGCTTAAATTAACACTGGCGTAGATTCAGAGTTACGACGGCGTATCTACTGATACGCCGGCGTAACTCTCTATGAATCTGGCCATAAGACTAGGATGCCATTAAAGTTCATGTGTGTAAAGACAGATGACCCAATACTTCTGGTGATGTAGTGCATATACCAGAGTATTCATATGCACAAAGCCACTAAAGCCCGCCGATGCCCGATCCATGCCGATCTCCGCCAGTCCTCGGATGTCTGATCCCTGCCGCTCTTTGGATGCCTGCCGATGCCCGATCCATGCCGATGCCCTAGGGCAGTGATGGCGAACCTTTTTGAGCCCGAGTGCCCAAACCGCGACACAAGAGCAATTTATTTCTTGCAAAGTGCCAACACAGAATTAAACCTTCCAGCGGCTCTGTACAGAGGTTGGGACTTATCTAAATGAGCCCCAAGGGACTAGAAATGGACGATTCTGCCAGATTCGCTCAGACTGCAGGGATTAGGAATGCATTGTGCAACATACACTGACCATTACACTCACCTACCTGACCATTACACTCACCTACCTGACCATTACACTCACCTACCTGACCATAACACTCACTTACCTGACCATTACACTCACTTACCTGACCATTACACTCACCTACCTGACCATTACACTCACCTACCTGACCATAACACTCACTTACCTGACCATAACACTTACCTGACCATTACACTCACTTACCTGACCATTACACTCACTTACCTGACCATAACACTCACTTACCTGACCATAACACTCACTTACCTGACCATAACACTCACTTACCTGACCATTACACTCACTTACCTGACCATAACACTTACCTGACCATTACACTCACTTACCTGACCATTACACTCACTTACCTGACCATTACACTCACTTACCTGACCATTACACTCACTTACCTGACCATAACACTTACCTGACCATTACACTCACTTACCTGACCATAACACTCACTTACCTGACCATAACACTCACTTACCTGACCATAACACTCACTTACCTGACCATTACACTCACTTACCTGACCATAACACTTACCTGACCATTACACTCACTTACCTGACCATTACACTCACTTACCTGACCATTACACTCACTTACCTGACCATAACACTCACTTACCTGACCATTACACTCACTTACCTGACCATAACACTCACTTACCTGACCATAACACTCACTTACCTGACCATTACACTCACTTACCTGACCATTACACTCACTTACCTGACCATTACACTCACTTACCTGACCATTACACTCACTTACCTGACCATTACACTCACTTACCTGACCATTACACTCACTTACCTGACCATTACACTCACTTACCCGACTATTACACTCACCTACCTGACACATGCAATGACACCAATAATGAGGCACAATGTTTTCCAATGACACCAATAATGAGGCACAATGTTCCCTAATGACACCAATAATGAGGCACAATGTTCCCTAATGACACCAATAATGAGGCACAATGACACCAATAATGAGGCAATGACACCAATAATGAGGCAATGACACCAATAATGAGGCACAATGTTCCCTAATGACACCAATAATGAGGCACAATGACACCAATAATGACAAAAAATGGGAGAGCACAATGTTTTCCAATGACACCAATAATGAGGCAATGACACCAATAATGAGGCACAATGACACCAATAATGAGGCACAATGACACCAATAATTAGGTACAATGTTCCCTAATGACACCAATAATGAGGCACAATGACACCAATAATGAGGCAATGACACCAATAATGAGGCACAATGTTCCCTAATGACACCAATAATGAGGCACAATGACACCAATAATGACAAAAAATGGGAGAGCACAATGTTTTCCAATGACACCAATAATGAGGCAATGACACCAATAATGAGGCACAATGACACCAATAATGAGGCACAATGACACCAATAATTAGGTACAATGTTCCCTAATGACACCAATAATGAGGCACAATGACACCAATAATGAGGCACAATGACACCAATAATGAGGCAATGACACCAATAATGAGGCACAATGACACCAATGACGACAACAATGATGGGGCACAATGTTTCCTAATGAAACCAATAATGAGGCTGAATAACACCAATGATGACACATGTTTCCCAATGACAGTAATGAGGCTGTTCTTTTTGCACAATTGATTATTTGCTGAGCTAGCACCTGATATCTGAGAGTGGGGCAGGCTTAGGACTAACAAGATAACTGTACCGTACACTGCACATTAACTCCTGTCTCCCAGTGTCTGACCTTGCTCCAGCAGCTCATTATTCCCGCCGAAAGGCTCCTCTGATTCCAGCCGTGTGTGCTCCCAGTCACGTCACCGCTGATTTGTGCGGTGTGGATGAGACAGCTTCTTTGATTGGATCAGAGTGCGTGCGCACACACGCACGCACATCACTCCCGGGAGTTTCTTCTTTGTCACTCCCACTCAGACACGTCATCAATAGCCCTAGAGAACTGTGGGAGTTGTAGTTTGCGGTGCGGTGGGGACAAATGGATTTTAGTGTGTTCTTTTCAATTTTTCATGGCGTGTGGCGTGCCCACCGAAACAGCTTGCCGTGCCAGGAGCGGCACGCGTGCCACGCGTTCGCCATCACTGCCCTAGGGTGACTACATTTCCAAACTACCATTCAGGGACACCCTCCCTTCCCAAAAATCAGCTTGTGCTGTAACGAATCACAGCACAGTGATTGGACACAAGAGGCGGGATTTATGATTTCTCCAATCACAATCAGGGGGCGGGGACTGTGCTCCTCCAGGCATTCCTGGCCAGGACAAGTACTGTCAGTGAGTAAAGTGGTGATGTGGCGGCTTTTTTTGGGGGTTTCAGATTGGCCCGGGCGGGGGGGGAGGGGTTTGGCTGTGTCAGTTTCATTCCAGGACACTGTATTGTCCTGGAATGAATGTGCCCGGGACGGACCTGCAAAATGCGGGACTGTCCGGGACATGTGGTCACCCTACGATGCCCGACGCCTAGATGGGGTCGGTCCACTGGCAGTAGACCGACCGGCAGACAGCGAGGGGGAATGGGGAGTTTGAGTTGCTGAGGTTGTTCCCCCCCCCCCCCCAAACAAAAAAACACCAGACGCCACCGCACATGCTGAATGGATTTAGACAATATTTGCTTATCCCGGAGTTCAGCTTTAATCTTTCACCTGTGAATAATGAATAGTGACATCACATTAATATGTGAACCATAAAAGCTGCTGCACAAAATTACAAATGAGTTGGGTCAGCTAAACAGCTCAGATATATATATATACTTCATCCAGCAATTTCTCTGTCATGTCTGATGGCAAAAATTGAAAGACACAGATTATTGCAACTCTGTATTCATTAATGCCCGACTTAACCACTTGACCTCTGGACGTTTTACCCCACTTCATGACCAGGCCATTTTTTGCAGTACGGCACTACGTTATTTTAACTGACAATTGCACTACTGAATGGGGGATTAGCAGAGCTGGGGGTTACTACTAAACGGGGGATTAGCAGAGCTGAGGGTTTCTACTGAGTGGAGGATCAGCATAGCTGGGGGTTACTACTGAGTGTGGGATCAGTATAGCTGGGGGTTACTACTGAGTGTGGGATCAGTATAGCTGGGGGTTACTACTGAGTGGTTGATCAGCAGAGCTGGGGGCATGGGTGGACTGACAACTCATGGGGCCCCCGGGCAATAGAAGATTATGGGGCCCCCGGGCTTACAGATGGCCACCATGCCAGGAGGCAGTGCAGAGGCGGGGCAGCTAAAATCTCAGGATTTTCACATCAAAAGCATGTCGGTTTCGGACATATCAGGGACAGATATAAAGAAAACACAGATTTTTACATGCTGTCCCTGGTTTTATTGAGCCTGGCAACCCTGATGGGGCCCCCTAGTGGCATGGGGCCCTCAGGCTGTGCTCGAGACTCCCAATGGTCAGTCCGCCCCTGGCTGGGGGTTACTACTGAGTTGGGGATCAGCATAGCTGGGGGTTACTACTGAGTGGGGGATCAGCATAGCTGGGGGTTAATATTGAGTAGGGGACAGGGATGGACTGGCCATTGGGACTACAGGGAGTTTCCCGGTGGGCCGATGGCTCAGTGGGCCGGCTTCAGTGACAGCGGATCGCTGCCCCCCTCCGCTCCTCTGTCTCTCCCTTCCCGCAGCACTCACCTCCTCTCCCTCCCCGCAGCGCAGTGGGGAAGCTAGACATTATTTCACCCGGGGCAAAGAATCAGTTCGGTGCCCCCCCCCTTATGGGACAAGATTAGGCAGAAGTGAGAAACTCCCATGCCATAGCTGTTGAGTCAGCTGCCTGTCCCCTCCCCCATGCTCCTCTGTCTTCCCCCCTGCTCCTCTGGTCCTCCCCCTGCTTCTTTGTTCCGCCCCAGATGAGTGCTGCGGGAAGGGAGAGGAGGTGAACGCTGCGGGAAGGGAGAGACAGAGGAGCGGAGGGGGGCGGAGGTCCGCTGTCACTGAAGCCGGCCCACTTAGCCATCGGCCCACCGGGAAACTCCCTGTAGTCCCAATGGGCAGTCCATCCCTGGGATCAGCAGAGCTGGGGGTTACTACTGAGTGGTTGATGAGCAGAGCTGGAGGTTACTACTGAGTGGTTGATCAGCAGAGCTGGAGGTTACTACTGAGTGGTTGATCAGCAAAGCTGGGGGTTACTACTGAGTGGTTGATCAGCAAAGCTGGGGGCTACTACTGAGTGGTTGATCAGCAGAGCTGGGGGTTACTACTGAGTGGTTGATCAGCAGAGCTGGGGGTTACTACTGAGTGGTTGATCAGCAGAGCTGGGGGTTACTACTGAGTGGTTGATCAGCAAAGCTGGGGGTTACTACTGAGTGGTTGATCAGCAGAGCTGGGGGTGACTACTGAGGGGAGGATCAGCAGAGCTGGGGGTTACTACTGAGTGGGGGATCAGCAGAGCTGGGGGTTAATACTGAGTAGGGGATCAGCGGAGCTGGGGGTGACTATTGAGTGGAGGATCAGCAGAGCTGGGGGTAAGGAAGAGATGTTCTGGTTCACAGAGGGTTATTGCCTAGCAAGCATGCGATTATGTATAAAGGAAAAGGAGATAACCCAACCACAGCTCATCCCAAACGCCAAGTACCCCATTTTTCGCCGTCGGACTTTGATTTACATAGCGTCAGACAAAAAAAAGCGTAGCCGTGTTATTTTTACGCTCTGCCCCCTCGCCGGGTGAACCGAAGTTTCCTTATTACCCAGAAGCCCGCGGGGCTCCATTGAAAGTCGCTTATAAGAAAGTACATTAGAGCTTTAATAGCAGCAAGCTGATAATTAGTTTCTTTACATTTTGCACTTTTTTTTTTCTTTCGTCTCTTAATTGCAGGACTACCTGGCGCGAGGGGTAAATAGACTATACTTTAATGCGCCTTTCTGTCATGGCGGAATATTCAACGGCTCGTAGAACAATCGGCGTTTTTTTTTTTTTTCGTTTTCTAAGCCCCGGCGCTCCTTACACAAAGCAGCCCACTCACCTACGCCACTTAATATTAAGTTGTAAGTGTCTCTACTGCTGGGAGCGGAGTACAGAACAGCTGTCTGCGGGCCCGGTACAGTCGCAGCGTGCGTTCTCGCAGAACATTATGTCCTTAGCTGCCTGTTTTGAAAGAATGATGAATTTTTAGATAATGCACTTATTTCATTTTTTTTTTTTTCCCCCCTCCTCCGATTCAATGCGTGCCTTTGGACTTAAATGTCAAGGAGCCGTTGGCTCTTCCGGCCTGTAGGTGGCAGCAAGCTCACACCGCACGTCTTAGACGCCATACAAAAAATAAATAAAAAGAAAGCCCCTTTTTTTATCGCCGTACATTGAATTATTTCTTTGTATCTGTCTTTATATTTGCTTAAAAGGACGCGCGGGCGGCTGTTACCCCGGCTCGTTGACGGCGGCAAAAGGGACAGACGGCTAGAAAATAACATATTGATTTTTGGTTCTGCCTGCAGGAGTTTGTAATCATTTGGGGGGGAAATATTTATGTACAGCGTCCCTCGGCTCTCGCGGTTTGGATGATTGACAATGAGGGGGGGAGGGGGGGTGGTGATCGCATGTCCATCAGCACATTTCACAGCGGGCAGTTCATGATGCAGACATATAGTTAGATTCAGAGAGACTTAGGCTGGCGTATCAGTAGATACGCCAGCCTAAGTCTGAATTTGCGTCGGCGCTAATTTAAGCGTATTCTGGTAACCAGATACGCTTAAATTAGGCTCAGATACGAGCGGCGTAAGTGTCTTACACCGTCGTATCCTAAAGTGTAATTTTTAGGCTGGCCGTTAGGTGGCGCTTCCATTGCGGTCGGCGTAGAATATGTAAATCACTAGATACGCCTATTCACGATCGTACGCTCGGCCGACGCAGTACAGATATGCCATTTACGTAACGCATTATCAGGCCCAAAGTTATTCCATCAAATAGCTGGAATAGTAATGTTAAGTATGGCCGTCGTTCCCGCGTCGAAATTCGAAAATTTTACGTTGTTTGCGTAAGTCGTCCGTAAATAGGGATTTACGTCATTTACGTCCACGTCGAAACCAATAGGCCCGTGCGGCATACTTTGCCGCAATGCACACTTCGATATGTAGGCAGACGGCGCATGCGCCGTTCCAAAAAAACGTCAATCACGTCAGGTCAACACAAATTAACATAGAACACGCCCCCTCAGCCTATTTTGAATTAGGCGCCCTTACGCCCGCTCCCTTTAGGCTATGCCGCCGTAACTTAGCAGGCAAGTACTTTGTGAATCATGTACTTGCCTCGCTAACTTACGGCGGCGTAGTGTAAACACGATACACTACGCCGCCGCAAAGTTAGGGCGGGCGGCCAGATTCACATCTGGCTAAAACAGTTCAGATGCCACCGATAAGGAGAAGGGATGACTTTGAGAAGGCCAAAGGAGCTGAGATTTGGGTATACTGTGCCCTTGTTCCAGGCTTAACTTAGGGCAGCAGTCTTCAAATTGTGGCCCGGGGACCTTATTTCATTCACTGACACCAACAAAGGGGCACAATTCCTCCCAATGACACCAGCGATGGGGCACAACTCCTATCAATGACACCAACGATTGGGCACAGTTCCTCCCAATGACACCAACGATTGGGCACAGTTCCTCCCAATGACACAGACAATTGGGCACAGTTCCTCCCAATGACACCAACAATTGGGCACAGTTCCTCCCAATGACACCAACGATTGGGCACAGTTCCTCCCAATGACACCGACGATTGGGCACAGTTCCTCCCAATGACACCGACGATTGGGCACAGTTCCTCCCAATGACACCAAGGATTGGGCACAGTTCCTCTCAATGACACAGACGATTGGGCACAGTTCCTCCCAATGACACAGACGATTGGGCACAGTTCCTCCCAATGACACAGACGATTGGGCACAGTTCCTGCCAATGACACGACAATTGGGCACAGTTCCTCCCAATGACACCGACGATGGGGCCCAATGACAAAAATAATGGGGCACAATTCATCCCAATGACATTAGTTATGGGGCACAATTCTGGGTAAGCTATGCAATTGGATGCTGCCACCTAACATGCAACTCCTATCAATGACACTGACGATTGGGCACAGTTCCTCCCAATGACAGCAACGATTGGGCACAGTTCCTCCCAATGACACCGACGATTGGGCACAGTTCCTCCCAATGACACCAAGGATTGGGCACAGTTCCTCCCAATGACACCGACGATTGGGCACAGTTCCTTCCAATGACACCGACGACTGGGCACAGTTCCTCCCAATGACACCGACGATTGGGCACAGTTCCTCCCAATGACACCGACAATTGGGCACAGTTCCTCCCAATGACACCAAGGATTGGGCACAGTTCCTCCCAATGACACCGACAATTGGGCACAGTTCCTTCCAATGACACCGACGACTGGGCACAGTTCCTCCCAATGACACCAACGATTGGGCACAGTTCCTCCCAATGACACCAACGATTGGGCACAGTTCCTCCCAATGACACCGACGACTGGGCACAGTTCCTCCCAATGACACAGACGATTGGGCACAGTTCCTCCCAATGACACCAACGATTGGGCACAGTTCCTCCCAATGACACCGACGACTGGGCACAGTTCCTCCCAATGACACAGACGATTGGGCACAGTTCCTCCCAATGACACCAATGATTGGGCACAGTTCCTCCCAATGACACCAACGATTGGGCACAGTTCCTCCCAATGACACCAACGATTGGGCACAGTTCCTCCCAATGACACCAAGGATTGGGCACAGTCCCTCCCAATGACACCGACGACTGGGCACAGTTCCTCCCAATGACACAGACGATTGGGCACAGTTCCTCCCAATGACACCAACGATTGGGCACAGTTCCTCCCAATGACACCGACGATTGGGCACAGTTCCTCCCAATGTTACCGACAATTGGGCACAGTTCCTCCCAATGACACCGACGATTGGGCACAGTTCCTCCCAATGACACCGACGATTGGGCACAGTTCCTCCCAATGACACCCACGATGGGGCCCAATGACAAACATGATGGGGCACAATTCATCCCAATGACATTAGTTATGGGGCACAATTCTGGGTAAGCTATGCAATTGGATGCTGCCACCTAACATGCAGGGGTGGCTGGTGCTAAAAAAATTTGGGGGGGGGCAGCAAACAAGCCCCCCATCCACCCCTGCGCCCACTCGCCAGCACCGCTTGCAAGCCCACCACCCCCCGCACTTACCCCATTCAGGTCACGATTGGCTTTGGCGGCTTCACAGGCTTCTCTTCCAGGCCAATCAGGTTGCTTCTCCTCCCGGCCAATCTGGTCTCAGGACCCACTTCCTGCCCTGATTGGCTGGGAGGAGAAACAGGAAGACAATAACGAATGTTGATTCACTATTGTCACAAGTGGGTGGGTTTGGGGGATAGTGCTCTGTGCCCCGCCCCAAGCTCAATCTTTTTGAATCCAATTAGATCCTCCAGCTCTAATCATGTGCTTCACAAAAAAAAAAAAAAAAAAACAATAGAACTATATGGCCCAGATTCTCTTAGATCGGCGTAAAACTGGGCGGGCGTAACGTATCTGATTTACGTTACGCCGCCGCAAGTTTTTCAGGCAAGTGCTTTATTCACAAAGCACTTGCGTGTAAAGTTGCGGCGGCCTAAAGTAAATCACCCGGCGGAATTCAAATTTGGCGGGTAGGGGGCGTGTAGCATTTAAATGAAGCGCGTTCCCACGCCGAACGAACTGCGCATGCGCCTTCTGTAAAATATTCCAGGGTGCATTGCTCCAAATGACGTCGCAAGGACGTCATTGGTTTCGACGTGAAACGTAAATGGCGTCCAGCCCCATTTACGGACGACTTACGCAAACGACGTAACTTTTCGACGCGGGAACGACGGCCATACTTAACATTGGTTGCGCCTCATATACCCAGGGGCAACTTTACGCCGGGACAAGCCTAACGTAAACGTTGTAACTTTACTGCGTTGGCCGCGCGTACGTTCGGGAATTTGCGTATCTAGCTAATTTGCATACTCGACGGGGAAAACGATGGTGACGCCACCTAGCGCACAAAAAAAATTGCATTTAAGATCCGACGGCGTAAGAGACTTACGCCTGTCGGATCTAATGGATATCTATGCGTAACTGATTCTAAGAATCAGTCGCATAGATACGACGGCCCAGATTAGGACTTACGACGGCGTACATGGCTCTGCGCCGTCGTAAGCCCTTTGAGAATCTGGGCCTATGTGTCCAACAACCTGAATGGAGATTAGGGGCTGGCACATAGAAATTAGGGGGGGCGGTGCCCCTGTGCCCCTTATGGACAGACCGCTGCTGCACATGTGACTCTAGCAGCCATCTTGGGTCATGCATAGCCTACTTAAAGCCCTGGCTCCAGGCTTAGCATGTATTTGCAAGTGGGTAGAATAGAGACAGGTCCCGTTTTTTTAGTGACAGAACTATCAGCAGGGAAAGGTTCAGAATAAAATCCGTCTCCGCTCTCAGCTATTGAGTGGGTATTGCTCACCCGGATAGTCCCCTCTCACTTGGCCTAGTAGCCGGGAAGACGCAGGAACTAATGTCCAGACGGTCTCTGCCACAGACCTCTTGGAATGAACTTGGTCTCTGCCACAGACCTTTAAATGTATGTGGATGCGTCCAGGAATCCTCTGCCACAGGATTTTAAAGTCCCGAACCTCCAGCCAAGCAGTAGAAGAGCCTTCAAGCCGAAACCGGCAGACTGCAGGGCTTTCAATGCAGTGGATCCCTCCTTGATTGGGTCACTAGGCCTCACCCGAGACAGTAGCACTTTACCGGTCTCCTCCAGGGCAGGTCCTCCCCCGGTTTCCTTCATCGAGATAGCTTCCTCCCTTGTGGACAGACAGCTTGGGATCCCCCTTTAGGATTGTAGGCCCCAGCCAGCATAGCTGGGCCTACTCAATAGCAGAATCACTCCGGGGCCAACGTGGCCCCGAAGTCGGGCACACACACACGCACCCCTCATGCCAGGAGGGCCACAAGGTGAGGAAGAACCCTGATCAATGGCGTCTGTCCCTTAAGTACCCCTCCCCAGCATGCACATCGGGGTCACCACTCCCACCGCTGTCGAGAAGGGACACCCAACACACCATGGTACACCTGTGTTCCAACATAAAGCCAGGGTGGCAACTACCAAGTAGTACCACAGCCAGAACAGAGGCAATTTGGGTTAATCAAACAGGTCTGGTCCCAAGTACTGGCCCAGACTTCCCCTAGATTTAAAATAGCGCCCCCTAGAATTGGGGTGAGCGCTACATTTATTTGGGGGATATAACTTGGTTGAGGAAACGGGATATGGGATGCCCATAGAACAGATCACTTTGCCATCATAGTTACTGAACTGGATAATGAATTGAGCTTTTGAAGAACTGATGGACTCTAATATTCACAGTCACTTCCCCTGCATAAACTCCTGCAGACCGTTGTTCCTCCTCTGCATCAACTCCCACAGACTGTTACTCCCAGGACTCCTCTCCTCCTGCACAAAACTTTACTGTGAACTATTAGTCTTTCCGCCTCATCATCTTCACTTTACACCAAGGATTACTCTGAATAGTCCTAGATGCTTACTGACTTGCTGACTGGTTAGTAGGACGGGGGCCTGCAGTACCCCTTCTTGCGGCCTAGTAGTTTAGCAGTTTGCGCTTGTTGGTGGACTACTGATCCCAGCTGGCCCGACTTGCAAATCCTGTGCCCGCAGGCCACATCGATTTGACACAAAACCCCACAGTCTCTCCTCTGGCCTCACACCCAGTTCCCCTGGCATGCCTCTTCCAGATATCCACTGTGTCACACTCACGACCTTCTCCTGCCCTGAGTCAATGCTGAAGAACTTAACCGGACATGCGTTCCAATCACTTCTCCAGCCCCTCTCTACGAGGCTCCATGACTGTGTAAGGACGAGGCTCCCTTCCAGCTCCCGGGCTCCCCCCCCCCAGATGGGGATAGGCCTCCTGCTGGGATCCTCCTCCATTGTTCACATCTCCCAGCCGACCACTCCCCTCCACTGGGCTGGACCTGAGCTTAATTCCAGTTGGGGATTGGTCAGGGCTCCTCACATGAGTTCCCTGTCACTCCCGTCCTCAGCCCTGCCCCTCTTCTAGAACATTCTCCCTGGAAGCAGGTAAGGTGCCCAAGAACTGAAGCACAGGTGGTCACACCCACTGCTACACTAACCACTCCCTAGCCCCAGATCAAAACAAGCAGGCCTAGCCTGAGGCATAGGCCTGCCTAAATTTACCTGCCTGGCAGCTACCACACAAAAATCCTTACCTCTAGCACCTACCTATGGTAGAGGGTGCTACATTAGGGTGACCAGACATCCCTGATTTCAGGGCACAGTCCCCGGATTGAGGATACTGTCCCCAGACCAAGTCTGTCCCCAGTTTTGTCCCCGGATTGGATTTGAACAGGGGCTAGGGGAAATTTCCTACTAACTTAGGGGGTGTATTTTTTCCCATTATCTGTGCCCCTTTCTGATGATCATGTGCTGGTCGGAGCGGAGGGAATATTTATTTAGTTTCGGGTGCATGCCCATTCAGCTCCACTTGCATGTTCTTCTGCCTTGGCTCAAGTCCCAGCCAGCTGCCTGCTTATCTCCTTGCCTTCCCTGGCGAAGTGATCTTCCTCCGCTCCCCATCCAGTAGTAGCCGGGGGCCCGGAGAGTTATGCCGCGTACACACGATCATTTTTCGGCATGAAAAAAAAAATGAAAATAAAATGATCGTGTGTGGGCTTCACATCATTTTTCGGCTTCTGAAAAACGACCAAAAATGTTTTTGAGCATGCTGCATTTTTTAACGACATTTTAAACGTTGTCGTTTTTCGGGTTGTAAAAAATGATCGCGTGTGGGCTAAAACGACGTTAAAAAACCCACGCATGCTCAGAAGCAAGTTATGAGACGGGAGCGCTCGTTCTGGTAAAACTAGCGTTCGTAATGGAGTAAGCACATTCATCACGATGTAACAGACAGAAAAGCGCAAATCGTCTTTTACTAACACAAAATCAGCTAAAGCAGCCCAAAGGGTGGCGCCATCCGCATGGAACTTCCCCTTTATAGTGCCGTCGTATGTGTTGTACGTCACCGCGCTTTGCTAGAGCATTTTTTTTCACGATCGTGTGTAGGCAAGGCCGTTTTAATGATCGGGTTGAAAAAACTTTGCTTTTTCTAGACCCTTAACCACTTAAGGACCGCCTAACGCCGATATACGTCGGCAGAATGGCACGGCTGGGCACAATCACGTACCTGTACGTAATTGTTAAAGCCCAGCCGTGGGTCGCGGGCGCGCGCCCACGACCCCGGTCCGAAGCTCCGTGACCGCAGCCGCGGGACTCGCGGACAGGATCGCCGCTGGAGTCCCGCGATCGGTCCCCGGAGCTGAAGAACAGGGAGAGCTGTGTGTAAACACAGCTTCCCTGTTCTTCACTGTGGCGCCGTCATCGATCGTGTGTTCCCTAATATAGGGGAACCACAATCAATGACGTCAGACCTACATCCACACCCCCCTACAGTTAGAAACACAGATGATGTCACACTTGACCCCTTCAGCGCCCCCTTGTGGTTAACTCCCAAACTGCAACTGTCATTTTCACAGTAAACAGTGCATTTTTAATGCATTTTTTGCTGTGAAAATGACAATGGTCCCAAAAATGTGTCAAAATTGTCCGATGTGTCCGCCATAATGTCACAGTCACAGAAAAAATCGCTGATCGCCGACATTAGTAGTAAAAAAAAAAAAATGAATAAAAATGCAATAAAACTATCCCCTATTTTGTAAACGCTATAAATTTTGCGCAAAACCAATCGATAAACGCTTATTGCGTTTTTTTTCCCAAAAATAGGTAGAAGAATACGTATCGGCCTAAACCGAGGAAAAAAATATTTTTTTTATATATTTTTGGGGGATATTTATTATAGCAAAAAGGAAAAAATATAGATTTTTTTTCAAAACTGTCGCTCTATTTTGGTTTATAGCGCAAAAAATAAAAACCGCAGAGGTGATCAAATACCACCAAAAGAAAGCTCTATTTGTGGAAAAAAAAAGGACGCCAATTTTGTTTGGAAGCCACGTCGCACGACCGCGCAATTGTCTGTTAAAGCGACGCAGTGCCGAATCGCAAAAAGGGGCCTGGTCCTTTACCTGCATTTTGGTCCGGGTCTTAAGTGGTAAAAAACTTAATTTTTTACAACCCGAAAAACGTTGTCGTGTGTACGCGGCATAACTACTTTTTCCCAGGAAACCTTCCTAAGGATCTGTCACTGTCTTGTCTATCACATTGTGTTCAACTAATAGAGGTCGCAACAAAACACCTTTATCTCACTGCTGTATGAATACATAGATTTTATTTTTTTAAATGAACTTTTCATGTGCTGTGGTTATCTGCAGCGGGATAAACACTTATTTGATGTCGTTATAGCAGGGGGTCCTCTTCTTTTGCTGGGAATACAGCCCCCCCTCCCTGCTGTGATCAGCCAGTGAGTTCTACAGACCCAGCAGATGAAAGGTTCTTCAGATGAGGAAGCTGCCATTACTCAGAACATGAAGCTAATGATAGATTTGTTTCTGAAGCCAAGGATCTATGTACTGTACATATTTCAGTATACAGCTGCCATCATCTGTCATGTAAGCCATGTAATTAGAGTGACTGAACTGCAATCTCGGGAAGAGAACGAGGAGGAATCTTACAGACCGTTAGCATTTACCGTAAGGTGAGCGTTTCGAGACAACGACGACAATTATCCATTGTATTAAGTTTCAAAAGCCACCAAGTGCCAAAGTCTGTCTGTTGTCATGGTCTTATTATCTGCTGGTCCTTCTTAAGAATCATTACGGCATAAAGGAGATTAAATCCAATTTATTGAAAGGCAGGCCATTAAACTCGCGCAAGGCAGAGGGCCTCTCGGATCGAGTTTCTCGGCTTAAATGGCCGTCTTCTGTTGGTAATGAATGTTGGGATAATTATAGAGAAATATGGAGCACTGATTGTCATTAACATCAATATTTGCATCTGCAAAAAAACTGCTACACCTCTGATTTATGTACTGCTTCATAATGGAGATTTATAAACAGCGCGATGCACTCTGGCTGATGATAGCTTCTAATATGCTGCATGCAAACATCCACTAACCTTGCCATACAGTGTCTGCAAGACATACGGCTACTGTGTGCAAGGATCTTTTAAAGGGCATCCAATCACGTGTTTCTTTATTTGCATTTGGTGGAAAAGAAAGGAGGTCCTTCTGGGGATGTTGTTAACCCCCCAGACCATATTGCTGGTCAAAGAGCAGAGCACTTTTTGCGATTCGGCACTGAGTCGCTTTAACAGACAATTGCGCGGTCGTGCGACGTGGCTCCCAAACAAAATTGGCGTCCTTTTTTTCCCACAAACAGAGCTTTCTTTTGGTGGTATTTGATCACCTCTGCGGTTTTTAGTTTTTGCGCTATAAACAAAAATAGAGCGACAATTTTGAAAAAAAATGAATATTTTTTACTTTTTGCTATAATAAATATCCCCCAAAAATATATAAAAACACTTTTTTTTTCTTCAGTATTCGTATTCTTCTACATATTTTTCGTAAAAAAAAATTGCAATAAACATTTATTGATTGGTTTGCGCAAAAGTTATAGCGTTTACAAAATAGGGGGTAGTTTTATGGCATTTTTATTAATATTTTTTTTTACTAGTAATGGCGGCGATCAGCGATTTTTTTTTCGGTACTGCGACATTATGGCGGACACTTCGGACACTTTTGACACATTTTTGGGACCATTGGCATTTTTATAGCGATCAGTGCTATAAAAATGCATTGGATTACTATAAAAATGCCACTGGCAGGGAAGGGGTTAACACTAGGGGGCGGGGAAGGGGTTAAGTATGTTCCCTGGGTGTGTTCTAACTGTAGGGGGGGTGGCCTCACTAGGGGAAATGACTGATCGCTGTTCATGGCACGCGCCCCTAGTGCCCGCTTCGAGAGCCGAAGTAGAGCTACGGGCTCTCGCGCAGGGGAGCCGACCTGCCGCCGTAGAACTGCGGCGGCTGGTCGGCGAGTAGTTAATCTCCCTTAGGTAGTTTCTTGTATGGCCTGTCATCTCTCTGATTGCTGGATTTCCATTGTCGAGAGAGAGCACGTTGGTGTATGTGACGTGGATTGACATAGTATCTTGAAGACTTGTTGTGTGAAAGTTCATCCAACCTTAGTTTCTTCATTTCCTCCTTGTATTTGGTGGAAATGAAAGGAGGCCTTCTGGAGATAGGATACATCTCATTCAAAGGAGTCTCTTGTATGGCCTGCCATCTCTTTGGTGGATTTCCACGGTTGAGAGAGCATGTTGGTGACTGGTAGATTTCCATGGTCAAGAAAGATTTATATTAGAGCCTCTTAGTGTAGAGAATAACCATAAATGTATAGTACCATCATCCTAGAGATCAATTTTGAATAGAGTAAGGGTTAATGGGACCCTAAAGGCCCAAAAAGACCATTAGAGCACATAGGGGCAAAGGGACTATAGCGGTACTAGGTAAGAAAATTTGGAGGAGAGTTGTAGTAAAAGTAAAATATATAAATCAATTTATTTAACATAATATCAAAAAACAGGAGACACACATAAAATACATAAAAAAAAGCATTGTAAAATGGTGGACATATTGTACGACCAACCGTCCCAGTCACCGAGATGTTATGGACCCTAGACGAAGGGTGGCGGTGAAACGAAGGGGGTCATACAAGTCAAATCTCTACTAGTTTCGCAACGATAGTTGCTTCGTCAGGAGAATTTCTGTACAGAAAGAGACCACTCGCTAGGGAGCCAAGGGCCAACCGAGGAGAGGAGGTCTCACCCGGGGGGGGGGGGGGGGGCGGTGGGGGGCAATGATGTATTTGGTATAAGGAGGCCCTTATGAGGATGTTGTCAATCAACCTAAAGGAGTTCTTTATATGGCCTTCCATCTCTTTGATTGGTGTATTTCCATAGTTGAGAGAACACGTTGGTGTGTGTGTGTGAGGTGGGGTGGAATAGTACTTTGGAGACTCAAAGTGTGGGAGTTCCTCCAACCTTGCATCAAACGCTGCCACTGTGCCCCAAATGCTGCCACTGTGCCCCAAATTCTGCCACTGTGCCCCAAATTCTGCCACTGTGCCCATATGTTGACACTGTGCCCATTAAATGCTGCCACTGTGCCCATTAAATGCTGCCACTGTGTCCATTAAATGCTGCCACTGTGCCCCAAGTTCTGCCGCTGTGCCCCAGGTGCTGCCACTGTGCCACAAATGTTGCCACTGTTGCCTCCATCCCCCTCTGCGGTGCCACCAACAACCCCTGTCTCCATCCCCCACCCTCTGCGGTGCCACCATCACCATCACCCCCTGTGGTGCCACCATCACCCCCTGCCTCCAATCTCCCCCTGCTTCCATCCCCCTCTGCGGTGCCATCGCAGCCACCATCACCAATCTCCATGCAGGCCCGGGGGCCCTAGCTGCATGGGGGGCCCCTGCACTTTCCCCAAAGGAGCTGGTCCTTGAGCCCACGCTGCCCTGTAATTGGGGGCCCCATGATGGCACTGAGAGTGATAGATACACAGGGGAGGCAGTCTGCCTCCTTCCTACTTGATGTCTGTTTACCTGCACTGTCATCATTGTAGGGGCCCCAGAGCATTACTTTGCCCAGGGGCCCATGATGCTATTAAGACGGCCCTGTCTCCATGCGCAGTTCCAAGCCGAACCGATCTCGGCTATTTTTTACTGGCACAACCACGGACATTTACGAACGGGAGAAAAAAGTGCCTGTTTTTACGGACGGTTGGCAACACTGATGGACGCACCGCCACTGGTGTAAAGGCAGGTGTCCCAATACTTTTGGTAATATAATATATGTGCATTTATTATTCTTTTTCTAAAAAGGTGAACTTATCCTTTAATTGATGGATTAATTTTGGCTCCTTTATAGAGCAAACTCATTTTTTTTTTCCCCTCCTTGCTTTACAGCCAACACTAAAGCACTTGTGTAAGTTCCTGACGCTTATAAAATAATAGTTATCTTTATATATGTTGGTTGATTCATCTTTTTCCAAAATGGAGATATTTAAAGGCGCCCTGTCGGGTGCTGTCAGTACATCTACATTTGGATTTCTTACAGTAATACACAAAGCCGGAGAAGTGTTTGATGACTGCGCCCTCTTTACTCTTCTTCTCCGCTTTGTCCATTCACACAAAGCCTAACGGTGATACAAAGTATCTTCTTCTGTTTCATGTCTCAGTCACTTTCTCCTTGTGAAGTGAGTTATATTGGTGACTTCGCAATCTCTCCGCTCCATCGCATTCAGAAAAAAAAACCCCAACTGAGCGCCACAAATTTCCTCATTTTTCCACTGTTTGTGATATTAAACACCTCCCAAACCCCTTCTTATTAATGTTTTGACAGCTGCAATCTGACTCATTTCCTAAAAAAAAAGAAAAAAAAAGAATATGGATTAATTAGACGTGCCTCTCCCCATTCAAAATAAATTGCAGCCTTTTGCAAAAATAAACGTAGACGCTTTCTGCTAATGCGTTTCGGTAATGGCAGAACACAGGTGTGTGCGCCTTTAGAAACACTTCAGAATCTTTCCAAGTCTCTATTATTCTACCGAGATGGAAAGATTTAAAGGGCAAATACACCCCGGAGGTTACCTGCAGCTTAATTAATTGGAAAACGTATTTAGGTAGATTCAGAAAGAGTTAGGTCGGCTTATCTACTGATAAGTCGGCCTAACTCTGAATCTACGCCGACTTATGTTTAAGCGTATGCTCAAACAGAGATACGCTTAAACATATCTAAGATAAGACGGCTTGCGCCGTCCTATCTTAGATTGCAATATTTTGGATGGCCGCTAGATGCCGCTTCCATTGCGGCCGGCGTAGATTATGTAAATGAGGGGATACGCCGATTCACGAACGAACGCCAGGCCGACGCAGTACTTTTACGCCGTTTACGTAAGAGATAGGCCGCGTAAAGTTAGTGCTAGGCTCTAGTGTAATAGTAATGTTAAGTATGGCCGCCGTTCCCGCCGCGAAATTCGAAATGTTTACGTCGTTTGCGGAAGTCGACCGCGAATCGGTATTTACGTTGTTTACGTCCACGTCGAAATCAATAGGCCCGTACGGCGTACTTACCGCAATGCAAACTGGGAAATGTAGTCGCCCGGCGCATGCGCAGTGACAAAAAACGTGAGCCTCATTACCATGAAACACGCCCCCCCCCAACCCATTTGAATTAGGCGCCCTTACGCCCGCTCGTTTTAGGCTACGCCGCCGTAAATTAGCAGGTAAGTATATTGAGAATCATTACTAGCCTAGCTAATTTACGGCGGTGTAGCCTAAACAGGCTACGCTACGCCGCCGTAACTTTCAGCCATTGTACCTGAATCTACCTAATTGTAATTATTATGATATATATATCTTTTAGGCAAGTTCTGAAAGATCATCTGCTGCATTTAAATCCAAGAATAACAATACAAGAATTACAATGCAATCAGTGGCGGTGCGTCCATAGCGGGCGCAGGAGCGCCGCCCCCTCTTTCACTAAAACATAGAGGGCCAGATCCACAAAGATCTGCCTATCTTTAGGCAGGCGTAGCGTATCTCAGATACACTACGCCGCCGTAACTTACAGCGTACTTTCCGTATCCAGAAAGAATTTGCGGCGTAGTGTAAATGTGTCGGCGTAAGGGCGCGCAATTCAAATGACTAACACGTGGGTGTGTTTTATGTTAGTTCAACTTGACCCCACGTAAATGACGTTTTTTTTTTAACGGCGCATGCGCCGTCCGTGGGGGTATCCCAGTGCGCATGTTTGAAATCACGTCGCAAATAGTCAATGCATTCAACGTGAACCTAATTTACGCAAAGCCCTATTCGCGAACGTTTTACGCAAACGACGTAAACGACGGAAAATTCGACGCTGTCCCGAAGTCCATACTTAACATTGCGTACGCCTCATAGACCCAGGGGTAACGTTACGCCGAAAAAAGCCTTACGTAAACGACGTAAAAAAATGCGTCGGGCGGACGTACGTTTGAGAATCGGCGTATCTAGCTAATTTGCATACTCTACGAGGAAATTAACGGAAGCGCCACCTAGCGGCCAGCGGAAATATGCACCTAAGATCCGACGGCGTACTAAGACGTGCGTCAGTCGGATCTAGCCCAGCTTCAGGCGTATCTTGTTTTGTGGATACAAAACAAAGATACAACGGCGCATCGTAGAACTTACCTGTTCTCTATCTAAACTCCAACGGAATTCCTCGGAACATCCGATGGAAAAAACTCCGACGGGCATACACACGGTCGGAATTTCCGATGGAAAGAGTCAGACGGAAATTCCGATTGTGTGTAGTGTACGAGGCATAAGTCAGGGGATTAGCAGAAGCGACAGGCAACTAGCATTTTTCAGAAGAGAGTTGGCCATGGCACCCTTCATATGTCTCTTAGTACAATTTTCCTTTCATTATCTCTTTTGAGGCCCCCTTGGTCGGAGCTTGACAGACTTTCCGGTTCGTAAATATTCCCAATTAAAGCATAATTCCTCATTAATTAGCGAGTGTTTTCTATGTACGGCACAACAGCGTCCTCAGAACTCCGGGAACGGATCTTGTCAGCTTGTATTGGAGACAAGGCAACAATGAATCATCGGGTCGTAAAGCACCTTTTCAGACCGAGTTAAATGAATTTATGAAAATTGCTTTCTTGTCTAAAGATGGCGTTATTGATTGCCCATCGTTGGTCAACCAAAAGACTAATTAATTATGGATTGAGCTACTATATCAAATCATTCCTGCTGGTTTGATTTATTAGCCTAACGATGGAGGCCACATTAATTGAAACCAAATGTTCCCTCGTGATTGAATGACTTCTTCTCACCAGTATGGCCCCTTTCGCACTGGGGCGGGAGGCGCGTTGGCGGTATAGCGCCGCTAAAAATGGCGGCGCTATACCGTCCGATTTGCCGCGGGATTCGACCGCTAGC
The DNA here is from genome assembly GCF_905171775.1 of Rana temporaria. Lineage (NCBI taxonomy): Eukaryota > Metazoa > Chordata > Amphibia > Anura > Ranidae > Rana > Rana temporaria. The sequence continues at coordinate 7,223,996 of NC_053501.1, read as the reverse complement.
GGTGCGGTGTTAACCCCCGCTAGCGGCCGATAAAGGATTAATACCGCCCGCAATGCGCCTCTGCAGAGCGGTATTGCCGCGGTTTCCCATTGTTTTAAATGGGAAGGAGCGGTGAAGGCGTGGTATACATACCGCTCTTCTCACCGCTCCAAAGATGCTGCTTGCAGGAGATTTTTTTCTCTCCTGCCAGTGCATTGCCTCAGTGTGAAAGCCCTCAGGCCTCGTACACACCACGGGACATGTCCGATGGCGGATTTTGGTCTGATGGCTGTACACACCATCAGACCAAATTTCCCGCGGACATCGAACGCGGTTACGTGGCTGCGCCGTCGTTGCGACGATGATGCGGCGACGTGCGTGACCCTGGAAGGTCAATGCTTCCACGCATGCGTCGAATCACTTCGACGCATGCGAGGGCTTGGGGCCGAGCGGACATGTCCGGTGAGTCGTACAGACAACCGAACATGTCCGACGGACAGGCTTCCAGCGGACATGTTTCTTAGCATGCTAAGAAACATTTGTCCGCTGGAAACCTGTCCGATCCGCCGGAAAATTGTCCGGTCGGCCGTACACACGACCGAACATGTCCGCGGAAACTGGTCCGCCGGACCAGTTTCAGCGGACATGTTCGGTCATGTGTACGAGGCCTTAGGCTTTCACATTGAGGTTGCTGGGCAGGAGTTTTTCAGGCGGTATAGCAGCGCTATTTTTAGCGCTGTACCGCCTGAAAAACTCCTCAGTGTGAAAGGGGTCTAAGGCCTCGTGCACACTGGACGTTTTTGGACATTTTTACAGCAGCTGTTTTTGGCAGTAGACGTTTTTTTTTTCTACAGTCGTTAAAGCGGAGCTCCACCCTAAAGTGGATCTTCCGCTCATCGGAACCCGGCCTCCCCCCTCCGGTGTCACATTTGACACCTTTCAGGGGGGGAGGGGGGTGTAGATACCTGATTAAGACAGGTATTTGCACCCACCTCCGGGAGTTCTCTCTGCGGGGGTTCTGCGGGTAGTGCGTCACTTTCCGCCCCCGCCCGTTGTGTTCTGGGAAAACACTTGGCTCCCAGAACACAGCGGGGACCAGTGAGAATGGCGCTGCGTGACTCGCGCATGCGCCGCATAGGGTGACCACGTGTCCCAGGTTGCCCAGGACAGTCCCGCATTTTGCAGGTCTGTCCCGGGCACCTTCATTCCAGGACAATACAGTGTCCCGCAATGAAACTGACACAGCCACCCCCCAAGCCAAACTAATGCCCCCAAAAGAGGCCACCACATCACCGCTTTACTCACTGACAGTACTTGTCCTGGCTGGGAATGTCTGGAGGAGCACAATCCCCGCCCCCTGCTTGTGATTGAAGAAATCATAAATCCCGCCTCTTGTGTCCAATCACTGTGCTGTGATTCGTTACAGCACAAGCTGATTTTTGGGAAGGGGGCACCCTAGCGTCGCAGGGAATCGGGCAGTGAAGCCGGAAAGGCTTCACTTCCTGATTCCCTCACCGAGGATGGCGGCGGGGGCAGCAGATAGACAAGCGATTGCTCGTCTTCTGCTGCAGACGTCGCTGGACTCCAGGACAGGTAAGTGTCCATTTATTAAGGCCTCATGCACACTGGAAGTTTTTGGAAGTTTTTACAGCAGCTGTTTTTGGCAGTAGACGTTTTTTTCTACATTCAATAAACTCTCCATCATGTTATCCTATGTGTCCGTGCACGCATAGGATGTTATCAGCAGTTTTGGGCAGTGGCGTCTTTGAGCAGTAAAAACAAAACAAGACTAGAGGGTTCTGAGAGACATTTTTCAGCTGTAAAAACGCTCTAACGCTGATAAACTCAGATAAACGCTCCAAAATAAATGCCACAAAAAACGCTAGTGCGGAAAAACGCTAAAAAACGCTATTCAAAAGAAACGTTGAAAAAGGTTGAAAGAAGTTGAAAAACTCACTGCAAAGCTACTGGCGTTTTTATAACGTAATTTTAACATCCAGTGTGCCTGAGGCCCAATGCCGCGTACACACAATCATTTTTCGGGTTGTAAGAAATGACGTTCTTAAAAAAAAATTAAAACGATCGTGTGTGGGCTTCAGAGCATTTTTCCGGTTCTGAAAACCGGCCCAAAAAAAATTCGAACATGCTTTTTTTTTATGACGTTTTAAACGTTGTCGTTTTTCGGGTTGTAAAAAATGGTCGTGTGTGGGCTTTAACGACGTGAAAAGCCCGCGCATGCTCAGAAGCAAGTTATGAGATGGGAGCGCTCGTTCTGGTAAAACTACCGTTCGTAATGGAGATAGCACATTCATCACGCTGTAACAGACAGAAAAGCGCAAATCGTCTTTTACTAACAAGGACTCAGCTAAAGCAGCCCGAGGGTGGCGCCATCCGCAGGGAACTTCCCCTTTATAGTGCCGTCGTACGTGTTGTACGTCACCGCGCTTTGCTAGAGCATATTTTGTTTTAACGATCGTGTGTAGGCAAGGCCGTTTTAATGATGATGTTGAAAAAAACTTTGTTTTTTCAAGAGCCTGAAAAACTTCGTTTTTTACAGCCCGAAAAATGATCGTGTGTACGCGCCATTAAAGTCAGCAGCTGCAGTATTTGTAGCTGCTGGCTTTTAATATTTTTTTTAACGGCGGAGCTCCGCTTTAAATTCTCCATCATGCCCGTGCACACATAGGATGATATCAGCAGTTTTGGGCAGTGGCGTTTTTGAGCAGGAAAAAAAAAACTGGAGCGACGTTTTTCAGCTGTAAAAACGCTATAACGCTGATAAACGTTGATGAACGCCAATAAACGCTTAACTTTTTTTGATCCATTGAAAAAATAATTTTCTTAAAAAAAATAAAATGCCAACGCGGAAAATGCTAAAAAAACGCTAATAAACACTTAATAACACTATTGCAAAAACTTTCAGAAAAGCTGTAAAAGGTTAAAAAACTCACTGCAAAGCTACTGACGTTTTTATAACATTATTTTAATGTCCAGTGTGCACGAGGCCTAACTGTGTACAACCCACTGAAGGATGATGTTGTCACGTACCTGGTGGAGATCAAGCAGGAGAGGGGGCTTCTCTCGCACCTCCTGGGGGAGGGGTGTATACAGAGGGGGAGGGGTGTATACAGAGGGGGAGGGGTGTATACAGAGAGGGAGGGGTGTATACATAGGGGGAGGGGTGTATACAGAGGGGGAGGGGTGTATACAGAGGGGAGGGGTGTATACAGAGGGGGTTGTTAATCAGTTTCAGATGCTTTGCTGTTAATTGAAATTAACAACAGGTGCACTAGATGGGCAACAATGAGACGACCTCCAAAACAGGAATGGTTTTTCAGGTGGAGGTGTCTGACATTTTTTCCCCTACTCTTCTTTTCTTTTTTTTCTTTTTTTAGTTTTGCATTTGGCTGGGGTCAGTGTCACTACTGGCAGCATGAGGCGATACTTGGACCCTATAAAGGTTGCACAGGCAGTCCAACTCCTCCAGGATGGCACATCAATACGTGTCATTGCCAGAAGGTTTGCCGTGTCTCCCACCACAGTCTCAAGAGCATGGAGGAGATTCCAGGAGACAGGCAGTTACTCTAGGAGAGCTGGACAGAGCCGTAGAAGGTCCTTAACCCATCAGCAGGACCGGTATCTGCTCTTTTGTGCAAGGAGGAACAGGATGAGCACTGCCAGAGCCCTACAAAATGACTTCCAGCAGGCCACCGGTGTGAATGTCTCTGACCAAACAATCAGAAACAGACTTCATGGGGGTGGCCTGAGAGACCGACGTCCTCTAGTGTGCTCTGTGCTCACTGCCGGACACTGTGGAGCTCGATTTGCATTTTCAATTGAACACCAGAATTGGCAGGTCCGCCACTGGTGCCCCCCTGTGCTTTTCACAGATGAGAGCAGGTTCACCCCGAGCACATGTGACAGACGTGAAAGGGTCTGGAGTAGCCGCAGAGAACGTTATGCTGCCTGTAACATCGTTCAGCATGAGCGGTTTGGTGGTGGGTCAGTGATGGTCTGGGGAGGCATATCCATGGAGGGACGCACAGACCTCTACAGGCTACACAATGGCACCCTGACTGCCATTAGGTATCGGGATGAAATCCTTGGACCCATTGTCAGACCCTACGCTGGTGCAGTGGGTCCTGGGTTCCTCCTGGTGCACGACAATGCCCGGCCTCATGTGGCGAGAGCATGCAGCCAGTTCCTGGAGGATGAAGAAATTGATACCATTGAATGGCCCCCACGCTCATCTGACCTAAATCCAAAAGAACACCTCTGGGACTTTATGTTTCGGTCCCTCCGGTGCCACCAGCTTGCACCTCAGTCTGTTCAGGAGCTCAGTGATGCTCTGGTCCAGATCTGGGAGGAAATACCCCAGGACACCATCCGTCGTTTCATTAGGAGCATGCCCTGATGTTGTCAGGCATCCATACAAGCACTTGGGGGGGGGGGGGGGCATACAAACTACTGAGGACCATTCTGAGTTGTTGCAATGAAATATCAGCAAAATGGACGAGCTTGCTGCATCATTTTTTCACTCAGATTTTCGGGATGTCTTCAGTCCTCTGTAGGGGGATAATTTTAATTTCCATCAAACGATGTGCCATTCCTAACACATTACCCCATCCATACCAGTATAGATCCCAACACATTACCCAGTCCATATCAGTATAGATCCCAACACATTACCCAGTCCATATCAGTATAGATCCTAACACATTACCCAGCCCATACCAGTATAGATCCCAACACATTACCCAGTCCATACCAGTATAGATCCTAACACATTACCCAGCCCATACCAGTATAGATCCCAACACATTACCCGATCCATACCAGTATATATCCCAACACATTACCTAGTCTATACCAGTATAGATCCCAACACATTACCCAGTCCATACCAGTATAGATCCCAACACATTACCCCGTCCATACCAGTATAAATCCCAACACATTACTCAGCCCATACCAGTATAAATCCCAACACATTACCCAGTCCATACCAGTATAGATCCCAACACATTACCCAGCCCACAGTGGCGGAACTACCGCCATAGCGACCCACGCGGGCGCTATGGGGCCCGCAGCTGAGTGAGGATCAGGGGGGCCCGGTGAGCCCCGAGTGCTGAGGAGCAGGGACCGATCTGTAGCCGAGCGCGGCCAGCACCATGCGTTCACGTGGGATGGACCCCCCGCGCGCTGAATCCCACCAGCAGCACTCCCCCCCCGCTCCTGTGACTACAGTGGTGAGTGCCTCATCCTGTTCCCCGCTGCAATGCCCTCTCTCCCGTCAGCAGCAACCCCCTCGCTCCCACCTTCAGCGGTAAGCAGCACTCCCGAGTGAGTCCCCCCCCCCCCTCTCTCCCTGTAATGTCCCGATCAGGACGCTCTCTCTCACCAGCAGCACGCGGCTCTCCCCATCTTCCCCCCACTCCAGGAGAGCTGATGACTAGTTTGACAGGTAAGCTACTGACAATTCCGTTCGGTCTCCCTCGCCCCTGTCAGTTCAGTGCTACTTGCAGGAGCCCAGCAGAAAGAGCATCTCACTGTCATCCCCATCCATCCCATGGTCCTCGCGTCCACCCCATGGTCCTCGCGTCCACCCCACGGTCCCCATGTCCATCCCACTGTCCCCCATTCATCCCACTGTCCCCCATTCATCCCACGGTCTCCCATCCATCCCACGGTCCCCCATCCATCCCACGGTCCCCTCGTCCATCCCACGGTCCCCCCGTCCATCTCACTGTCCCCCCGTCCATCTCACTGTCCCCCCGTTCATCTCACTGTCCCCCCCCCGTCCATCTCACTGTCCCCCCCCCCGTCCATCTCACTGTCCCCCCCCCCCGTCCATCTCACTGTCCCCCCCCCCCGTCCATCTCACTGCCCCCCCCCCCCCGTCCATCTCACTGTCCCCCCCGTCCATCTCACTGTCCCCCCCCGTACATCTCACTGTCCCCCCCGTACATCTCATTTCCCCCCCCCGTCCATCTCACTGTCCCCCCCGTCCATCTCACTGTAACCCCCCGTCCATCTCACTGTCCCCCCCCCCCGTCCATCTCACTGTACCCCCCCGTCCATCTCACTGTCCCCCCCCCCCCCCGTCCATCTCACTGTCCCCCCCGTACATCTCACTGTCCCCCCGTCCATCTCACTGTCCCCCCCGTCCATCTCACTGTCCCCCCCCGTCCATCTCACTGTCCCCCCCCGTCCATCTCACTGTCCCCCCCCGTCCATCTCACTGTCCCCCCCCGTCCATCTCACTGTCCCCCCCGTCCATCTCACTGTCCCCCCCGTCCATCTCACTGTCCCCCCCCCCGTCCATCTCACTGTCCCCCCCCGTCCATCTCACTGTCCCCCCCCGTCCATCTCACTGTCCCCCCCGTCCATCTCACTGTCCCCCCGTCCATCTCACTGTCCCCCCGTCCATCTCACTGTCCCCCCCGTCCATCTCACTGTCCCGTCCATCTCACTGTCCCCCCATCCATCTCACTGTCCCCCCCCCCGTCCATCTCACTGTCCGTCCCCCCGTCCATCTCACTGTCCATCCCCCCGTCCATCTCACTGTCCCCCCCGTCCATCTCACTGTCCCCCCCGTCCATCTCACTGTCCCCCCGTCCATCTCACTGTCCCCCCGTCCATCTCACTGTCCCCCCCGTCCATCTCACTGTCCCCCGTCCATCTCACTGTCCCCCCGTCCATCTCACTGCCCCCCCGTCCATCCCACGGTCCCCCCGTCCATCCCACGGTCCCCCCGTCCATCCCACTGTCCCCCCGTCCATCTCACTGTCCCCCCGTCCATCTCACTGTCCCCCCGTCCATCCCACGGTCCCCCCGTCCATCCCACGGTCCCCCCGTCCATCTCACTGTCCCCCCGTCCATCTCACTGTCCCCCCGTCCATCCCACCATCCTCCTGTCCATCTTACTGTCTCCCGTCCATCCCACGGTCACCCTGTCCATCCCACGGCCCCCCTGTCCATCCCACGGGCCTTAGATATGATCGGCTGATTTGGAGTGTTGAGATAGAATGGGCCACCTTGGTGTGGTGTTGATAGTGTGGGTTGCTATAGGTAGGATGGCCTACTTTTAACTGGCAGTGGAAGGTTTGGGTGCAGTGGATAGTAAGGGGTTTTGTAGATCGGGTGGGTTTCATTTAGGCCCCTTCCACGGTTAACGCAATGTGGCCACTGATTGGAGTTGGAACTCGGTTTGAGACCGTCTTATGGGAACCACTCCAGGAGGTATACAGCCGGAATATCACATCTATAAGGAGGTAAGTGCTCTGTGAGCCCACTGTTTGAAGACTTTTTTAGAAGATTACCAGAAGAACATCAGTTTTATACACGGAGATCACAGTTTCTCACCTATTAAGACATTTTGTGGTATATTTTTTGTTCATTGCACATTGCTGCAGTTATTTTTCTGTTATATATAGCACTTTTTGCACTTATAATTCTTTATTATATTACTATTGCGCTCATCATTTTACATTTCATCCATTTTTGCATACCACGGCTGCCCACTGCGCCACGCCACATCCCTGCTCCCTGCTCGGTGGCTCTCCTCTCCTCCTCGGCTGCTAAGCCTCCTGACATGTCAGTGTTAGTGTATGTAGGTCAGGTCATGTGTCAGAAACAACCTTGAAAGACATGCTAGTGTCCCTAAGAGCTTCCTTACATGCTAATCTCATGGAATGTGTAACTGACACGTCAGTGTGTGTGTGTGTGTACTGACATACACATAGACACACACACTGACATGCATACACACACACACTGACATACATACACGTCAGTGTGTGTGTGTGTGTGTGTGTACTGACGCACACACACGTAGGTCAGGGTATGTGTTTCAGGTAGGTCACACCGCGCCACTCCACCGCGCCCGCACCCCCCCCCATGCCGGCTTCGGGCTAAAGCCCCTAGTCTTTTTGCCACCTAGCAACGCCCCTGATCGCCGGCATGGTCTCCCAGCCAGGGGAAGAGAGAGGAGAGGAAGAGGCGAGCTGTCCGTATCAGCAGAGAGCGGAATTGCCCGCTGTAATAACTTTCATTAGAACTTCCAGTGTTCCCGGGGCTCATGTCACATAGCTCCACCTCTTGGTCCGGCACCTTTGATTGACAGAACGCCGGTCCAGTGTCGGACATGTGACATCATCAAAGGCGTTGGGCTAAGAGGTGGGGCTATGTGACGATGAGCCCCGGGAAGACGGGAAATTCAAATGAAAGCTATTACAGCGGGCAATCCCGATCTCTGCTGATCCGGCCGGCTTGCCTCTTCCTCTGCACAGGTGAGGCTGTATTGGGCACAGGCAGGCCAGGCTGTATTGGGCACAGGCAATGCTGTATTGGGCACAGGTTACGCTGTATTGGGCACAGGCAGGCCAGGCTGTATTGGGCACAGGCAGGCCAGGCTGTATTGTGCACAGGCAACGCTGTATTGGGCACAGGTCATGCCGCATTGGGCACAGGCAATGCTGTATTGGACAAAGGTCACGCTGTATGGGGCACAGGCAGGCCAGGCTGTATTGGGCACAGGCAGGCCAGGCTGTATTGGGCACAGGCAGGCCAGGCTGTATTGGGCACAGGCAGGCCAGGCTGTATGGGGCACAGGTGACGCTGTATGGGGCACAGGTGACGCTGTATGGGGCACAGGTGACGCTGTATGGGGCACAGGTGACGCTGTATGGGGCACAGGTGACGCTGTATAGGGCACAGGTCACGCTGTATGGGGCACAGGTCACGCTGCATTGACACTAGGGTGGCTCTGGGGGGCCCCATACAACATTTTGCTATGGGGCCCTGTGATTTCTAGTTACGCCCCTGCCAGCCCATACCAGTTTAGAGCCCAACACATTACCCAGTCCATACCAGTATAGATCCCAACACATTACCAAGCCCATACCAGTGTAGATCCCAACACATTACCAAGCCCATACCAGTATATATCCCAACACATTACCCAGTCCATACCAGTATAGATCCCAACACATTACCCAGTCCATACCAGTATAAATCCCAACACATTACCCAGTCCATACCAGTATAGATATCCAGCATGAGAGTTTTACCTGTGCATAAAATAAGCTAATTAAGGCTCAAAAGCAAGAAAAAGTTCTACAATCTGCCCAGTTATTTAAAGCACATTTTAAAGAGTAAAACTGAGATAAAATAATGCAGAGCAAGACTAAGAAAAACTGTCCCTCTAACCTTTATACATCCTCAGCCCCGAATAAACATCTCACAGAACAGTTTTAAACTTCAATTTTTACGACTAGATTTTCAGGAGCAACCACAGCAAATGAGACTTTCATTTCTATATACATATATTTAAAAAAAAAAATGTAATATTACAAAATAGTTGTCAGGTGTTTGATAAATGTCACCAATAAAGCAGAATACAGAGCGCAGAATTAATCAGACACTACTTGCTTAAGTCAGCGACTGAGGCAATTTATGTATTTAGAATTGAAAAAAAAAAAAAAAAAAGTACATTTTTATGGGATTGGAAGAAATTGTTTTTATGCGAGGATTAGTTTAAGAAATCTATTTCTTCTCCACAATAAAAATTCTCCCACACCGACTGGTTTGTGGAAAAGTTTAAATTGCTTAGTCATTTACCTAAGAGACATTTATGAAAAAATTAATTAAAAAAAGACAAAAAAAAAAAAAAAACGACAATAAACTCTCCTAAAGGTTTAAAATGGTTCTATAAGGTTTCTTTTATTTCAATGCATTAAAGTGGAGGTCCACCCTAAAAAAAAAGAGAAAATTATACCAAAATGCGAAATAATAAAAAAAAAAATACGTTTTTACTTACTAGAATTTCCGGTTGCTATGCGGATATTCCTTATCTGCCTCTTCCAAGTCCGCGGCAGGTCTTCTTCCTCGTCCTCCTCGCGTTGTCTTCTGGTGAATGGGGCGCGCTGCCTTCTAGGAACTGTGTGTAATCCCAGAGAGCAGCCGCCCATTCACAAAGCGCCGCGGAACTCGCGCATGCGCAGTAGGAAACGGACAGTGAAACCTTAGTGAGGATGGCGGCGTCGGGACCTGCAGCGATCGAGGGCGGAACCCCTTATTAAAGTAAAATGCCTTCCAGTATCAACAACTCCCCCCAAAATACTTGCCTGGCCCCTCTTTCATCCTCTTGTCATCATCTTCATCCTCTCATCACATCTTCATCCTCTCGTCACATCTTCATCCTCTCGTCACATCTTTATCCTCTCGTCTCATCTTCATCCTCTCGTCACATCTTTATCCTCTCGTCTCATCTTCATCCTCTCGTCACATCTTTATCCTCTCGTCTCATCTTCATCCTCTCGTCTCATCTTCATCCTCTCGTCTCATCTTCACCCTCTCGTCACATTTTTATCCTCTCATCTCATCTTCATCCTTTCATCACATCTTCATCCTCTCGTCACATCCTCATCCTCTCGTCACATCTTTATCCTCTCGTCTCATCTTCATCCTCTCGTCTCATCTTCATCCTCTCGTCTCATCTTCACCCTCTCGTCACATTTTTATCCTCTCATCTCATCTTCATCCTTTCATCACATCTTCATCCTCTCGTCACATCCTCATCCTCTCGTCACATCTTTATCCTCTCGTCTCATCTTCATCCTCTCGTCTCATCTTCATCCTCTCGTCACATCCTCATCCTCTCGTCACATCTTTATCCTCTCGTCTCATCTTCATCCTCTCGTCTCATCTTCATCCTCTCGTCTCATCTTCACCCTCTCGTCACATTTTTATCCTCTCGTCTCATCTTCATCCTCTCGTCACATCTTTATCCTCTCGTCACATCCTCTCGTCACATCTTTATCCTCTCGTCTCATCTTCACCCTCTCGTCACATCTTCATCCTCTCATCACATCTTCATCCTCTCGTCTCATCTTCACCCTCTCGTCACATTTTTATCCTCTCATCTCATCTTCATCCTCTCGTCACATCTTCATCCTCTGATCACATCTTCATCCTCTCGTCTCATCTTCATCCTCTCGTCACATCTTTATCCTCTCGTCACATCCTCATCCTCTCGTCACATCTTTATCCTCTTGTCTCATCTTCATCCTCTCATCACATCTTCATCCTCTCGTCTCATCTTCATCCTCTCGTCACATTTTTATCCTCTCATCTCATCTTCATCCTCTCGTCACATCTTCATCCTCTTGTTTCATCTTCATCCTCTCGTCTCATCTTCATCCTCTCATCACATCTTCATCCTCTCGTCTCATCTTCATCCTCTCGTCTCATCTTCATCCTCTCGTCACATCTTCATCCTCTCGTCACATCTTCATCCTCTCATCACATCTTCATCCTCTCGTCTCATCTTCACCCTCTCGTCACATTTTTATCCTCTCGTCACATCCTCATCCTCTCGTCACATCTTCATCCTCTTGTCTCATCTTCATCCTCTCGGCTCATCCTCATCCTCTCGGCTCATCTTCACCCTCTCGTCTCATCTTCATCCTCCCGTCTCATCTTCATCCTCTCGTCTCATCTTCACCCTCTCGTCTCATCTTCATCCTCCCGTCTCATCTTCATCCTCCCATCTCACCTTAATCCTCCCGTCTCATCTTCATCCTCTCATCTTCATCCTCTTGTCTCATCTTCATCCTCCTGTCTCATCTTCATCCTCCTGTCTCATCTTCATCCTCTTGTCTCATCTTCATCCTCCCGTCTCATCTTCATCCTCTCATCTTCATCCTCTTGTCTCATCTTCACCCTCTCGTCTCATCTTCATCCTCCCGTCTCATCTTCATCCTCCTGTCTCATGTTCATCCTCTCGTCTCTCCTTATCCTCTCGTCTCATCTTCACCCTCTCGTCACATCTTCATCCTCTCATCACATCTTCATCCTCTCGTCTCATCTTCACCCTCTCGTCACATTTTTATCCTCTCATCTCATCTTCATCCTCTCGTCACATCTTCATCCTCTGATCACATCTTCATCCTCTCATCTCATCTTCATCCTCTCGTCACATCTTTATCCTCTCGTCACATCCTCATCCTCTCGTCACATCTTTATCCTCTCGTCTCATCTTCATCCTCTCGTCTCATCTTCATCCTCTCATCACATCTTCATCCTCTCGTCTCATCTTCACCCTCTCGTCACATTTTTATCCTCTCATCTCATCTTCATCCTCTCGTCACATCTTCATCCTCTTGTTTCATCTTCATCCTCTCGTCTCATCTTCATCCTCTCATCACATCTTCATCCTCTCGTCTCATCTTCATCCTCTCGTCTCATCTTCATCCTCTCGTCACATCTTCATCCTCTCGTCACATCTTCATCCTCTCATCACATCTTCATCCTCTCGTCTCATCTTCACCCTCTCGTCACATTTTTATCCTCTCGTCACATCCTCATCCTCTCGTCACATCTTCATCCTCTTGTCTCATCTTCATCCTCTCGGCTCATCCTCATCCTCTCGGCTCATCTTCACCCTCTCGTCTCATCTTCATCCTCCCGTCTCATCTTCATCCTCTCGTCTCATCTTCACCCTCTCGTCTCATCTTCATCCTCCCGTCTCATCTTCATCCTCTCGTCTCATCTTCATCCTCTCGTCTCATCTTCACCCTCTTGTCTCATCTTCATCCTCTCGTCTCATCTTCATCCTCTCATCTCATCTTCACCCTCTCGTCTCATCTTCATCCTCCCGTCTCATCTTCATCCTCCCGTCTCATCTTCATCCTCCTGTCTCATGTTCATCCTCTCGTCTCTCCTTATCCTCTCGTCTCATCTTCATCCTCTTATCTAATCTTCATCCTCCCGTCTCATCTTCATCCTCTCGTCTCATCTTCATCCTTCCATCTCATCTTCATCCTCCCGTCTCATCTTCATCCTCCCGTCTCTCCTTATCATCTTGCCTCTTCTTCATTCTCTCGTCTTCATCCTCCCATCTCATCCTCATCCTCTCGTCTCTCCTTATCCTCTCATCTCTCCTTATCCTCTTGTCACATCTTCATCCTCTTGTCTCATCTTCATCCTCTTGCCTCTTCTTCATCCTCTCGTCTCTCCTTATCCTCTCGTCTCATCTTCATCCTCTCGTCACATCTTCATCCTCCCATCTCATCTTCATCCTCTTGCCTCTTCTTCATCCTCTCATCTCTCCTTATCCTCTTGCCTCTTCTTCATCCTCTCATCTCATCTTCATCCTCTTGTCTCATCTTCATCCTCTCGTCTCATCTTCATCCTGCGGTGGTGGCAGCTCGAATCGTTTAGATAATATCCACAGAGCTTGCCTATCTCTCTCAGCTCCAGGGGAAATGTGAGATAAAGTGAACCACACACAGGTGTGAGCTATCATCCAGCAGAGGTGAGAGTCTCAGATGATTATCTGGATGTGTGTGTCTGGGCGAAGGTCGGATCAGAGCGCACTAATCAGAAAAATGGTTTTCACGCATTCGGCGTTGGACTAGGACGCTGTTTACAGACTTTACCTTCTGCCAAGTGTATATGATTGCAGGGAGAGGAGGAAGAAGGATCGGTAAAGATTGTTTTCTTAACCACTTCAAAACCGGGCACTTTTGCCCCCCTCCTACCCAGGCCAACTTTCAGCTTTCAGGGAATGACAATTGCGCGGTTATACAACACTGTACCCATCTGAAAGTTGTATCATTTTTTTCACACAAATGGAGCCTTCTTTTAGTGGTATTTAATCACCACTGGGTTTTTTATTTTATTTTTGCTAAATAAATGAAAAAAAAAAAAAAAGCAAATATTTATTTGTTTCGGTTCTAAAATTTTGCAAATAAATGATCTTCCTTCATGAACTGTATGCGCGATCGGAAATTCCGACAACAAAACCGTGGATTTTTTTTTCTTCGACGGAATGTTGGCTCAAACTTGTGTTGCATACACATTCCAAATGTCAAGAACACGGTGACGTACAACACTACGAAGAGCCGAGAAAAAAGAAGTTCAATGATTCCGAGCATGCGTTGAATTGATTCCGAGAACACGTAGGATTTTTGTGCGTTGAATTGCATACAGACAATCAGAATTTTTCTTGTCTGAAAAATTGAGAACCAGCTCTCAAATTTTTGTTGTCGGAAATTCTGACATCAAATGTCTGATGGAGCCTACACACGGTTGGAATTTCCAACAAAAATCTCACATCGAATATTTTTGGTCGGAATTTCCGATCGTGCGTACGCGGCATTAGGCTAAAATGTATACTGCTATATATATTTGGTGAAAATAATCCGCTACAAGATAAAAGTGGTCTCTGCAGCGGATACTCCATCGTATCTCTCTTTTTTGGCCCGTGTATCTATGCGAGTGATTCTTAGAATCATTTTCGCATAGATACGTTTAAGATCCGACATGTGTAAGTCACTTACACTGTCGGATCTTAAATGTAATTACCCAGCCGGCCGCTAGGTGGCGTTTATGTTCAGGTCTCATTTGTTTATGCAAATGAGCCTGATACGCCGATTCCCGAACAAATTCGCGTCGCGTAACCGTCGCTAACGTCGTTTGCGTAAGCGTAAGGTTACCCCTGCTATATGAGGGGTAACCTTACGCCAGTCCCACGTACGCCATATTAAGTATGGCGTCGGGTCCGCGTCCTCTTTTTCCGTTGGGTACGTCGTTTCCCTAAGTCGTTCTTGAATACGACTTTATGTCAATGACGCACACGTCGGCGTCATTGATGTTTTATACCGAGAACTGGAGCATGCGCACTGGGCTATTTTAAGCCCGGCGCATGCGCAGTTCGTTCGAATCGGGGGCGCGCTTAATTTAAATACAAGCCGCCCCCTTGGATTTACGCGGGGATACGTCGGGCCAATTACACTACGCCGCCCCAAACTACGGAGCAAGTGTTTGGGGAATACAGCACTTGCTCCTGTAGGTTGGGGCGGCGTAGTGTAAATGGCTTACGCGCCGCCCGCCTAAAATTTACGAGAATATGGCCCTAAGTAATTTTCTAGCGAAAAAAATGTTTTTATCTTGTAAACACAAAATCTCAAAAAGCGGCTCGGTCCTTAAGTGGTTAAACAGCTGATCTTGTTTTTTAGGGCAAGGTTTGCTGATCTTATTGTTATGTGTATATATATATAGATAAAAAAAACTGACCAGAATTCCCCTTCTCGGTAACATTTTCGGAAAGAAGTGCGTCGGTGGACATTGTCTCTCCTGAAATTTCCATGCTGATTAGAAATATTGAATTGCGGCTGGATTATTGTGGCGTAATTAAACAGTTTGGTGTAAAGCTGCGGCTGTATTACCACTCTACAGCGTTTTAATTGATGATGCAACAACTTGGCTGCTAAAATGTCACTTCAATTAATCACACACTTAATTAAAAATGTTAGCAAAATATCAGAGCCTGGCAGGTCCCGTGTTTATATAACGCGGCGAGCGCTGCGCGGCGTGTAAAGCACCACAGTTTTCACTATCAGCATGTACACACTGTTGCACTTTACATTCGCACTTTGGTTCCTGTTGGGCTTTTTTTCTGCTCTGTTAATTGGATATGGAGGAGGCGGCTGTCTCTAGGAGCTGCAACTGTAGATGAAGAAGGAAATCAGAGATAAATCGATCAATCCATCCCGTTCTGCCATCCAACGAATGCTCGAGGTCTGCCAGTCTTACCATTCCAAAGCAGTGGCGGCTGGTGAAGTTTTAGGATAGGGGGGGGGGGGGGCGCAAGACCCCACCCCTCCACATTTGGTCCCTCCCACTTCTCATAAGCCACACCCGCTTATGGATGGGTCGCCACTGCGATAGCTCCCTTTACATCACAGAGCCCTCCCTTTACGCAACAGTCCCCTATTCGCATCACAGTTACTCCATGTACATCACAGGCAGGGCCGTTTGAAGGAATTTGGGGGCCCCAAGCAAAATGGACATGGAGGCCCCCCAACCCCTGCCCCCCCCCCACACACGCAAAGCCCCCCCAGGTTATTTTTATTCTCCTGCCCCCCCCCTCCGTTCCTATGTACTTTTACGCCCCCCCTCCCTACCGGGTATTCCGTGGGGGCGCGCAGCGCGGCGATCGGTGATGCGGGGTGTCAGTCTGACACACTGCATCTCCGATCTCGGTAAAGAGCCTCCGGCGGAGACACGTTACCACGTGATCAGCCGTGTCCAATCATGGCTGATCACGATGTAAACAGGAAGAGCTGTTGATCGGCTCTTCCTCACTCGCGTCTGATAGGTGGCTCTTCTAACAGGGGGGGGTTCACGCTGATTGTTTATCAGCGCAGCCCCCCCTCGGTTGCCCTGGAGAAGCGGGGGGGGGGGGCATTTACAAAAAAAAGAAGAAATAAAGAAAAATATATATAAAGAAGGGGGGTAGCCATCCGGGGCCCTGGGGACCTCTGGGCCTTTAATAAAATATATATATATATATATATATACACATATATATACACACACACATATATATATATATATATACACACACAAATTATTATTATTTTTTTAATAAAAATAAAATAAAAAAAAAGGGGGGTTGCCATTCTGGACCTCTGGGCCCTTTAATTATAATAATAATAATAATAATAATAATAATAATAATAAAAAAAAATAAACCTCTGGGCCCTTTAATATATATATATATATATATATATATATATAAAAAAAAACATTTATAAAAAAAAAACATGGGGCCCTGGGGACCTCTGAGCCCTTTAATAATATATATAAAAAAAGAAAAAAAAACATAATATAAAAAAAAAAAGGGGGGTTGTCATCCGGGGCCCTGGGAATCTCCTGGCCCCCCGTACACCTAAAAAAAAATTGTCTCTTTAATAAAAAATAAAATAAAAATATATTAGAAAAAATATTTTTTTTTTATAAAAAATAAATTAAAAAAAGGGGGGGGGGGTTTCCATCCGGGGCCCTGGGGACCTCCGGACCTCTAAAAAAAAAAAAAAAAATGTCCCTTTAATAAAAAATTAAATAAAAATATATTTAAAAAAATATTTTTTTTAAATAAAAAATAAATAAAAAAAAGGAGAGTTTCCATATGGGGCCCTATGGGCCTCCGGGCCCCTGGGGACCTCCGGACCCCTAAAAAAAAGGGGGTTGCCATCCGGGCCCCTGGGGACCTCCGGGCCCCTTACAGGTGTACTGCCTGTACCCCCCTGATGGCGGCCCTGACGACATATACAGGAGCCTGAGAAGAGGGAGCGGAGTCCTCCATGCAGGTATAGCAGGTGTTGGTGGGGCTCTTCTCTGCGTCGATCTTCGGTGAAGAAACGTCAAATCTCGCTCATTCCGCCAATGTAGAAGATCTGCAGCATCCTCATACGGAATTTATACACGCTGGAAATAAAATGTTATTCTTCGGGATAATTTACATGTAAAGTAGTCATCATTTAGGGATTTTTTGCACGGAACCAGATTGCTTGTTTACTGTCAACATTTTGACTAGAAAATGGGCAAATTAAGCGCACGGCGGTTATTAGGAGATCGCAGAACTAAAGCAATAAACACCTGAAATGTGGGGAGATAATTCACCCAAGCGATGTCTTTGCTGCTCATGTATTTACAGAAATGTGTCTGCAGAGTTTAAAATATTTTATGAAGTTGCATTTAGTTACTTACGCTGAGAAACGGATATGCTGGAAGACAGATTGGCTTCTATCATCTTAACCACTTCGCCGACCGCGTTATAGCCCAATGACGGCTACAGCGATCGCGCCCGCTGTAAGGCGCGGGTGGCGCGCTCCGTGATCGCTAGGGTGTAGATTCAGATAGATCAGCGGATATTTAAATCCGCGTAATCTATCTTATTTACGATCTGCCGACGCAAGTTCTGTGTTCAAGGGACCTACGACCGGTCCAGTACCAGGTCCCCAAAGTCTCCGAAGAAATTACCGTTTTTCATGGGAGTCTATGGAAGGGGTGCCCCGGTTTGAAAAATCGGTGCTCCCCAGCCGTAGGTCCCCCAAACAACAAACTTTGCACACTTGTAGAGGAAGAGTTTGGCTACATGCGTGCCGGGAGATCAGGCGCAAAAAGTTGACTTGGGTATAAGCCGAGGGGGGCATTTTCAGCACACAAAAAATGTGCTGAAAAACTCGGCTTATACTCGAGTATATACAGGTATACGAATTTCCGAATATACAAATTTACAAATAAATGAATTTCTGAATATACAAATTTACAAATAAATGAATTTCTGAATATACAAATTTACAAATATTCGAATTTCTGAAAATACAAATATATGAAATCACGAATATATGAGTATCGCATCTAAACAAATTAAACATAACGAATTAGAATTTTTCCGAAGTTCTTACGAATTTATTTGAAATAACAAATTACGATCATACCCGGGAAAAAAAATGAATGAAACTGAAACAAATTTGTTTTCGACACATGTCTAGCAATAAAAATAGAGTTTTGAAGTTACCGGTCCTGTAATCCTCACCTTGGGATCGCCATCGACGTCCAGGTTTACGCAGGTCACGCAAATGCTGTTTGTGATGTTCAGCGGGTTCATTATGGAGGACACGATATTGCATTTTGTTCGTCACCAACCTAATAAGTGTTCCTCTTGATTAGTAGCTCATTGGTATGGTCGTGATGCTCTCAACGTCTAGAGATATACTCATCAGGGCTGCGGGTCCGGCAAAGCTGCTTCGCCAGGGATAATCACCTTCAACCACTTCCAAGATGGAGGAGATCGATTTCTCTGATAAAGCCCAATCGATAGGTCAGACAGTATAACTGGCTCCTTGTGATGGGGTGGAGGGGTTCGGGGGGGCCACTGCATGGATCGTCATGAGGTTTGCTCATATTTTGAATCCTAAAACAGCATCGGCTGTGATAAAGATGTATTTTTCTTTGTTATAAATTTTATTGTTCATCTGATATTAAAAAACGTCAGACGCTGGCCAACAATTAGTGTTCGTATCCAGGGCTGTCTTAATGAGAGGGCACACCTGGGCACTGCCCAGGGGCCCCAGCTGCATGGGGGGGGGGGCGCCCTTTTTCTCAAAGCAGCTGGTCCTTGAGCCCAAGCTGCTCCTCTACACCCCAGATATCCCCCCATAACTCTGACCCCTCTACACCCTAGATATCCCCCAGCACTCTGATCCCTCTACACTCTAGATATCCCCCCAGCACTCTGACCCTTCTACACCCCAGATATCCCCCCAGCACTCTGACCCCTCTACACCCTAGATATCCCCCCCAGCACTCTAACCCCTCTACACCCCAGATATCCCCCCAGCACTCTGACCTCTCTACACCCCAGATATGCCCTACCTACACGCACGCGCGACCGACCCATGGCTGGGCTCTTAAAGGCAACGTACACTCTGACCCCTCTACATCCCAGATCTCCCCCCAGAACTCTGACCCCTCTACACCCTAGATATCCCCCCAGCACTCTGACGCCTCTACACCCCAGATATCCCCCCGTACTCTGACCCCTCTACATCCCAGATATCCCCCCAGCACTCTGATCCCTCTACACCCCAGATATCCCCCCAGCACTCTGACCCCTCTACATCCCAGATATCCCCCCAGCACTCTGACCCCTCTACACCCCAGATATCCCCCAGCACTCTGACCCCTCTACACCCCAGATATCCCCCCAGCACTCTGACCTCTCTACACCCCAGATATCCCCCCAGCACTCTGACCCCTCTACACCCCAGATACCCCCCCAGCACTCTGACCCCTCTACACCCCAGATATGCCCTACCTACACGCACGCGCGACCGACCCATGGCTGGGCTCTTAAAGGCAACGTACAGGTACGTGCCTGTGCCCAGCCGTGCCATTCTGCCGACGTAAATGTGCAGGAGGCGGTCCTTAAGTGGTTAAGGGCAATGATGGTTGACACATTACATGACCCTTTCCAAGTGTCAGCTGTTAAAAAGATCACATGGCCCATTCTGTGTACATTTCCAGCTGCTGCAGATGTTCAGATGATGATGATAATGGGGATACTCACACACACTTAGCAATAAAATTTGGATTTGGTAGACTGTGTGTTATTTCCAATGTGATATAAAAAGAAATGAGAAGGAAAAGAGCAAACTGTACGTTGGAGTCACTCAAAGCTGCCAAATAAATTCTATTTTTACTTTTGGAGCAGGCAGACAAAAAAAAAAAGAACTGACAGGGTTTAAACTATTTTTTTTCTTCATCTAAATTGAAAAATAATCTTTGGCTCTAGGTAACACTTCAAATTTATAATTTGTAGCTTGCAGGTGAATCTTTGATTAACCACTTGCTTACTGGGCACATAAACCCCCTTCGTGCCCAGGCGAAATTTCAGCTTTCGGCACTGCGTCGCTTTAACTGACATTTGCGCGGTCGTGCGACGTGGCTCCCAAACAAAATTGGCGTCCTTTTTTCCCCACAAATAGAGCTTTATTTTGGTGGTATTTGATCACCTCTGCGGTTTTTATTTGTTGCGCTATAGACAAAAAAAGAGCGACAATTTAAAAAAAAAATATATTTTTTTTACTTGTTGCTATAATAAATATCCCAATTAAAAAAAAAAAAAAAAAAAAAGTTTTTTTTTCTCAGTTAAGGCCGATACGTATTTTTCAACGTATTTTTGTAAAAAAAAAAAAAAAAATCGCAATAAGCCACTGGTTTGCGCAAAAGTTATAGCGCCTACAAAATGGGGAACAGAATTATGATTTTTTTTTATTATTTTTTTTTCTACTAGTAATGGCGGCGATCTGCGATTTTTATTGGGACTGCGATATTGCGGCGGACGTATCGGACACTTTTGACACAAATTTGGGACCATTCACATTTATACAGCGATCAATGCTATTAAAATGCACTAATTACTGTATAAATGTGACTGGCAGGGAAGGGGTTAACACTAGGGGATGAGGAAGGGGTTAAATGTGTATCCTGGGTGTGTTCTAACTGTGTGGGGGGAGGGGGGTGACTGGGGGAGGTGACCGATGCTGTGTCCCTATGTACAAGGGACACAGATCGGTCTCCTCTCCTCTGACAGCACGTGGAGCTCTGTGTTTACACCCCATCATTACACACAGAGCTCCACGTCCCTGCTGTGTTACCGACGATCGCGTGTACCCGGCGGACATCGCGGCCGCCAGATACATGCATCGGCTTCCCAGCAATGCGCCGGGATAGTGTTTACCCGCTGCGCGCCCCCCAGGGGCGCGCGCGGGTAATGCACTTTAAATGACATCCAAAGACGTCCACTTGGCACTTGAGAGCTGCGCTGTTGACGTCTTTTGTCAATAGCGCGGGTCTCAAGTGGTTAAAGAGTGTTTGTGAAACAAGCCAGCGAGTCGTACTTGACCTCTGACTGTGTCTCAGCAGTTCAGAATATTACCCACCTTAATTATACAAGAATAACCTGATTATTGTGGAGGGGAAGTACTTATCTCCCGGCACTGCCGATCACCCCGCACAGAAGGGTCATTCATGAACAAGCAACAATCACAAACATTTTTATTTTATATAGTGGTGAAAATATAGTGTAGCGTTGTAACGGAATGGTCCGTGGGACCCAGAGGCTCTTGAAGGATGCGGGGTACTCCTGGTTCAGCTTCACCAATGACTCTTGTGTCTAGGGTCATCCTATGTCCACTAGGGGCATAGGATGACTGAGAAATGATATCTTGAATTACATGAGATGGACAGTAATGATAATTCACAATGTATTGCAGGATATCTTGAAATATTACAGGTGGTTAATTCTGAACCCAACAGGTCAATAATAGAGTGATTCATTCAATGTGGGGACACATACTGTTAAGGCAGGGGTTGACAAATTTGCTTGGAATCTAGGAGCCAGGTAAAAAAGTTAGGAGCCAGAAAACGCGCCCCGTCCCGACGAGCTTGCGCGCAGAAGCGAACACATACGTGAGCAGCGCCCACATATGTAAACGGTGTTCAAACCACACATGTGAGGTATCACCGCGATTGGTAGAGCGAGAGCAATAATTCTAGCCCTAGACCACCTCTGTAACTCAAAACATGCAACCTGTAGATTTTTTTTAAATGTCGCCTATGAAGATTTTAAAGGGTAAAAGTTTGTCGGCATTCCACGAGCGGACGCAATTTTGAAGCGTGACATGTTGGGTATGAATTTACTCGGCGTAACATTATCTTTCATAATATAAAAAATAATGGGGATAACTTTACTGTTGTCTTATTTTTTAATTAAAAAAAGTGTAATTTTTTCACAAAAAAAGTGCGCTTGTAAGACCGCTGCGCAAATACTGCGTGACAGAAAGTATTGCAACGATCGCCATTTTATTCTCTAGGGTGTTAGGATAAAAAATATATATAATGTTTGGGGGTTCTAATTAGAGGGAAGAAGATGGCAGTAAAAATAGTGAAATTGCTGTTAGAATTGCTGTTTAACTTGTAATGATTAACTTGTAATACCAACGGCCACCACCAGATGGCGCCCGCTCACATCTGGTGGTAATAACTTGTAATACCAACGGCTCACCACCAGATGGCGCCATCCCCCCTTTCAAGCCAAGTCGCCAGGACCCTATTTCTAGTCGCCATGGCGACCTGGTGCCCGGGATTTGTCGAGCCCTGTTTAAGGTGATAATTAAGTCTGGCTCCTAAGATATTTCATTGTGTGATGCTAATTAACACTGTATTGTGTGAAAGTTCTATTGATGATAATATGTGTTGTGAGTTAGCACACTCTAAGCACGCCTATGCGAATTGAGTGCGGCTTAAACCGCATCCAATACTCAGAACATTTCTAAATACATTGTTTTCAATGAGGCTGGTTCACATATGTGCGATGCATTCGCACTGCGCATTGCCGAAAAAACGTGTGCGTATTTTAGGCATTGTGGTATGGCTCAGGTGCGAATTCAGGCCCATTATCTTCTATGGGCACGCAGCTGATTCGTAGATGTGTTCATTTCTCCTCAGGATTTCTCTCATTCAGCTCAATACACTTCCCCCCTCCCCTCTCCCAGGTCTCCAAATTCGCAGCTAATCTGCAGCTAAAACGCAGTGGATCTGCTAAACAGTTCTCTTATCTCTCTGCAGAGATAAGAGAGCCGAAATTTGCACCGCACAAGTGTGAATCCGGCCTTAAGGTCAGACGTCTGACTTATGTTTACTAAAGGAATGTGTATTGTGTAGCAGGTGAGAATAGCTTATCGCGGAGTCAGAATGTCTGTCTAAGATGTGGATTGAGGGGGACTCGTTAGTACCCATTGTATGATGTTGTGGGTGAAGTGTGTCATTGTCCCATTGATTACTGCAGCATGCTTTTTGGTTGCTAACTGTATAAAAAGCCTAAGTTTTACCATTAAAAGGTCTATCCGTTTGAACCAGAGAACAGAGCTGTGTCTCGTTTGTCTGGGGAATTCTTATGGGTCCTGTCTGCTGGATTGTGGAGTGTCGGAAGCTGTCGTGGGTTGGTGGAATGGAATATCGTAACGGCGTTAACCCCTGACCGTTACAAACGCTAATATGAAACAATGTTACAAAATGTAAAATACACTCAAACGAATAATAGTGAATAAACTAAAAATAAATAAACACTAATAAATTAACACAAGAGTCAAATCGGGAATGAGCTTTTGGACTAATTTGTGAAAACGTCAACCTATGACGAAACGCGTCTGGGACGGCGTACAGTGACGTCACCACGCTCAATGTGAAGGAGGAAGGGCTCCTATAGTGCCGGCCGGCATTTGTTTTTATACGCTTTTACGAAATTTATGTTTGTAAGTACAATTTTCTATTTTTTTAATAAACTTGCCCATAAGTTATCACGCTATGGTCCGCTCTTTTCAATTCAAGACCTACGGATCACATGTGTGACAAATGTGCGCCGGCGTATGTGTGCGGCAGACCCACGAACCAACATGCGCTAAAAAAACAGGCTACACCCCGCCGACGTAGCTTGCACACGCCGGCGTAGGGTGGGCGCACATATGGGCTGGGCGCATTGGTTGATTAGCATTGATTAGACATTCAAACATGCAAAGGAGGGAAATACGCCTATTCACGAACGTGCGTGTGCCCGGCGCAGGCTACGCGAGATGCGCGTAAGTTGTACGTCCGGCGTAAAGTTATTCCCCATAAATGAGGTGCAACCCGGCAACAGACATGCACAGGTCTGCACCAGGGAACACAAGCCGGCGTATTGTGTGTTGGACGTGTGTCTGGCTGAGCGTACGTTATGTTCACGGCGTACGCGGTGATCCTGCGTAGCTTAGGCAGTTGTGCCGGCGTGGTTGTGAGCAGGCGCAGGGGGGGTGCTGTGCTTGCGTCCTCGTCACGGTGCATGCGCTGTTCGTGATACGTACCTGTCTGGCGCTCGGCCCATCATTTGCATGGGGTCACACCTCATTTGCATGGGTTCACGCCCACTTCCACCCACGCCGGCGTGCGCCTTCGAAACCCACGCCGGCGCAGCGTTGGGAGCACTGGCTTGCTGAATGCAATGCTTGCCTCTCTGCGCTGCGTTGGCGTGGGCGTACAGTGTTTGCTCTACGGCGGCGTAATGTGCGCCTTGCTCTCTGTGAATCTGGGCCAATATGTTTTGCTTCCCTCTGCCAGACCGTTGCCTTCGCTGTTTTATTTCCAGAATATTGCACCAGCTGCATTACCCAGAATCCTCTGGGGACTTTTAGGATCCATATAATTCACTCTAGGTGGTAGACTTCCCTACAAATCACAAGTCTGAGGCAAAAAGGTGAACGGCTCTATATTTATTATATAGTCTTCAACTTTACAACTATCCGAAAACACCTCCCCCCCCCCCGGTATCGGCACCCTCCAATTAGCCCCGTATTATAGGGCCGCGATAGCGACATTAAATATAATTTTATCACATGAGCCAGACGGAGCAGAAGTGATATATTTAGCTGAGCATTGTATCTTAAAACGTACCCCTAAAATACCTTATTAATTTTGCATTAGAACCAAAACCCATTGCTTTATTGGCCCATTAAAATTCACTTTAGATGATTCGAGCCCTTCTGCTTTTTATCACCTGAAAAATATCCTAATGGAGGTATAAAACAAAACTTAGACTGCTGTGATTATTTTTTATTATCTCAATAAAACTTTTAAAAAGCTTCTTACAATGAAATGTTGTGGGAATGCGTGTCGGGGGTATAAAAATATCGACACAAAAGGGGAAAATATATATTGGGTAGGGTCAGACAGCAGCTACCGCCGGGCCCCCGATGAGTGCCGAGCGTCTCCTGTGGTCTTGTATTTAATAATAATGGCAGCAATCAGAGACGCTTTTCGTTTTTCGGCATTTCTGAAAGTGTGTGAACTGAAGTGCCTTTTAAAAAGAAAAGTTTTGTATTTGGCAGAAGGAGCAGGAGAATGAAAATGGCAGCAATACATTCTCATAAAGCTTGATCCAGAGGCGTTGCTAGGGGGGTGCGGGGGGTGCGGTCCGCACCCGGGTGACACCCGCTAGGGATCAAGCCTTGATCTTCTATTGTTGGTATCCGGTGTTGAAGTCAACTGTCTCGTTAGCTGAGCTCATAGCTCCCAACTGTCCCTGATTTGGAGGGACTGTCCCTGATTTGGAGCAATGTCCCTCTGTCCCTCATTCCTCCTCATTTGTCCCTCATCTTGGTCTGATCGCCATAGATGTATACAGGGCCGTTTGAAGGAATTTGGGGGGCCCAAGCAAGAAGCGTGGGACGGGGTGTTGTTGAGCTTCAAGTTGAGAAGGGGGTGGGTGGGTTGGGTTGGTTGGGGGACAGATGCAGCTGCCGCCAGACACCGAGAAGTACTTCACTTCTTCTGTCATTGTAAGTTGATAAGCGGGGGTAGTACTGCTAAGCTGGGGGGGGGGGGGTGCGCTGCTGCCGCCGCCGAACGGGTAGTACCGTATTTATCGGCACTTTTTTGCCCTTAAAATCAGGGCAAAATTTTGGGGGCGATATAGGCCGATACCCGCTTCCCGCTCCATGTTTGAACCACTGCGCCGACATATACTGAGCGCAGTACACTCGGGTATACTCGGGCAGGCTCGGCTCCTCTCGCGGTCACGTCCTGTGCATCCTGTACGTCCTTTACGCGCGAGGAGCCGAGCCTGCCCGGGTATACCCGAGTGTACTGCGCTCGGTATATGTGGGCGGAGTGGTTCAAACACAGCGTTGGGAAGCGGGGATCGGCTGAAGAACACAGCGGGGAGGACACCACGATGGCCGCAGAAGAAACGCCGGACCGGACAAGGCCGCG
This sequence comes from Rana temporaria, assembly GCF_905171775.1. NCBI lineage: Eukaryota > Metazoa > Chordata > Amphibia > Anura > Ranidae > Rana > Rana temporaria. The sequence goes on along the minus strand of NC_053501.1, from coordinate 7,197,857 downwards.
GATGGACACGATGGACGCCGGGCAAGACACAGACGAGGGGCATCCAAACTGTAAGTATTTATTTTTTTCCAGGAATTTTTCTTCTAGGTTGGGGGTGCGCGCTATACGCCGGGGCACGGTATAGGAAGATAAATACGGTACTTCTTCTGATGCGCGTCGGGTAGTACTTCTGACTGCCTCCCCCCATTTTCTTTTTACCCCCCTCCCTACCGCATACCGTGCAGCAGGAGATTCAGTTTTGTTGTTCCTGGCCAGACTGAAAGGAAGTGAGCACTGAGTGTGTGCACTTCCTGTCAGTCCGGCCGGGAACAGAAAACTGAATCTCCTGTACGGCGCGGTTACGGTACCTGGCCGGACTGCAGGAGGGACTGGGAAGAGGAGCTCGGCCACGCTACAGGCTGCAGCCCTGCTGGGGCCCCAGGCCAGCTCGGGGCCCCAAGCAGTTGCTTGTTGTGCCTGTCTTGTTCCGACGGGCCTGCATGTATATAAAATACACTTTTTATCTATAAAAAAGTGTTTTCCAGCACTAAACCTTTCATCTGATTTCTAAATGGCTGCATGTGTTAATTCCAAAAGCCAATATAAAGGAATAGTAGTGGTAAAAAAAAAGTACTTGTGGGTAGGGATGAGCCGAACACCCCCCCGAACAGACCGAAAGTTCGCACAAACTTTAGAAACCCATTAACGTCTATGGGACTTGAATGTTCGAAATCAAAAGTGCTAATTTTAAAGGGTAATATGCAAGTTATTGTCCATTACGTTTTTTTCGTAAGCAGTGATTTTAACCACTTAAGCCCCGGACCAATATGCTGCTAAATGCCCAAAGGCGTTTTTACAATTCGGCACTGCGTCGCTTTAACAGACAATTGCGCGGTCGTGCGATGTGGCTCCAAAACAAAATTGGCGTCCTTTTTTCCCCACAAATAGAGATTTCTTTTGGTGGTATTTGATCACCTCTGCGGTTTTTATTTTTTGCGCTATAAACAAAAATAGAGTGACAATTTTGAAAAAAAATCAATATTTTTTACTTTTTGCTATAATAAATATCCCCCAAAAACATATAAAAACATTTTCTTTTCCTCAGTTTAGGCCGATACGTATTCTTCTACCTATTTTTGGTAAAAAAAAATCGCAATAAGTGTTTATCGATTGGTTTGCGCAAAATTTATAGCATTTACAAAATAGGGGATAGTTTTTTTGTATTTTTATAAAAAAAAAGATTTTTACTACTAATGGCGGCGATCAGCGATTTTTTTCGTGACTGCGACATTATGGCGGACACTTCGGACAATTTTGACACATTTTTGGGACCATTGTCATTTCCACAGCAAAAAATGCATTTAAAATGCATTGTTTATTGTGAAAATGACAGTTGCAGTTTGGGAGTTAACCACTAGGGGGCGCTGTAGGAGTTAGGGTTCACCTAGTGTGTGTTTACAACTGTAGGGGGGTGTGGCTGTAGGACTGACGTCATCGATTGAGTCTCCCTATTAAAAGGATCACTCGATCGATACGCCGCCACAGTGAAGCACGGGGAAGCCGTGTTTACATACGGCTCTCCCCGTTGTTCAGCTCCGGGGAGCGATCGCGACGGAGCGGCTATAAACGAATAGCCGCGCCGTCGTCCCGGATCGCTCCCCGCGGGAATCCGCCTGCCGCATGCAGCGGGGGGGGGGGGGGGGGGGGGGTCTCGATCGGACCCCCCACCCGCTAGAAGGCAAGGACGTATATATACGCCCTTCTACCTGTCCGTGCCATTTTGTGGACGTAAATAGTCGCGTGGCGAACGTTAAGTGGTTAATGATGTTTAAAGTGAAAAAAAAAGTGAAATATTCCTTTAAATATCATACCTGCTGGGTGTGTATAGTATGCCTGTGAAGTAGCACGTGTTTCCCGTGTTTAGAACTGTCCCTGCACAAAATTACATTTCTATAGGAAAAAAGTCATTTAAAACTGCTTGCGGCTTTAATGTAGTATCTGGTCCTGTGCAAATGACACCAAAACAAAATACTGGAGGTCCCTGCCTGTATTTGTATGAGAACACCAGCAATTGTATTCAGGTAAGCTTTAGGTGCACACTGTGCAAAGGACACAGTACACCAAGTGAAAATACTGCAGCTACCACAATCACCTGCCTGCCTTTCAGTATATTATGAAGAGAATAACAGGAACGGTTCTAGCTAAACTGAATACAGTGTATAAATATATAAACACAACACCTGGGATGCATATATATCCTTTACACAGTGTAACTGCAACTAACTGACTCGCATGCCTGCTCTATCTAACTAATTGAAATGACACCGTCTCTCTCTCTTTCTGTCTGTCTTTAACCACCGTCGCAACACACTACACAAGGCTGCCAAGCAGTCTCTTCTTACTTCCTAGACAAAAGGAAGTTCGTAATGGAGATGGCACATTTGTCACACTGTTACGGACTGAAACGCACAAGGCGCGTATCGTCTCTCTCCAAACTTTTACTAACACGACTGGTATTGAACTTCCCTTTATGAGTGCCGTTGTACGTCTTGTACGTCACTGGCGTTCTTGACGTTCGGAATTTCTGACAACATTTGTGTGACCGTGTGTATGCAAGACAAGTTTGAGCCAACATTCCGTCGGGAAAAAATCCACAGTTTTGTTGACGGAATGTCCGATCGTCTATATGTGGCATTAAAGTCTGCAAAAGACTTGAGACTTGGGCGGAGGTTCACCTTCCAGCAGGACAACGACCCTAAACATACAACCAGAGCTACAATGGAATGGTTTACATCAAAGCATATTCATTAGAATGGCCCAGTCACAGTCCAGACCTAAATCCCATTGAGAATCTGTGACAAGACTTAAAAATTGCTGATCACAGACGCTCTCCATCCAATCTGACAGAGCTTGAGATATTTTACAAATAACAATGAGCAGAAATTTCCCTCTCTAGATGTGCAAAGCTGGTAGAGACACCCCCAAAAGACTTGCAGCTGTAATTGCAGAGAACGGGGGTTCTACAAAGTATTGACTCCGGGGGGCGCCATACAAATACCCCCCCCCCCCCAACACACACACACACTTTTGATATATTTATTTGTAATTAATGTTGAAAACCATTTATCATTTTCCTTCCACTTCACAATTATGTTCCACTTTGTGTTGGTCTATCACATAAAATCCCAATAAAATACATTTACGTTTTTAGTTGTAACATGACAAAATTTGGGAAATTTCAAGGGGTGTGAATACTTTTTCAAGGAACTGTGTATAACTCAAGCCATGCACTATACAAAGCAAATTGTAGCATATACTAATACACCTTTTATCAAACAGGAACTTTGCACTGGCAGAACTGAAGTTTTCTAGCAGAGCTCATATAGGACAGCAGTAGAAAGGAAAACATAGAAATACATTTAAATATCAAATTAAAATATATTTATACAATTTCTTGTTTTGTCTGGATAGGTAACATTGGGATAAGCTCAGAGTCAATATATAATTAAATGGAACTGAATAGTAACTACAATATTTTGCATTATTCTTTAAGTGAATCACAAGACAGGAATTCAGCAATTTTTTTAATTTTTTTTTTAATTTTTATTTATGCAGGTATTTATTTATGAATTTATTTATATGCTTACCCTCTTTTAAGCACCTTTCTTTAAATTATATAATTAGGATCTGAAGAACTTCTGAAGCATTTGCATATATATAAGATTAAACAAATGCCCATATGCATTTTTCTTTTTGTTTTATGCATTTTTTTTATACTGCTTTTATGCTTTATGGCATTGTACGTTGATTGGCAACTTGATCCATGTTTCATAACTTTTCCTTTTCCAGGCTGATTTTATCTTTTGCCTGAAAAGTAACTTTTTGCATTATTCTTCAAGTGAATCACAAGACAGGAATTCAGCATTTTTTTTTATTTTATTTAGTAGACATGTGCACACTGAAATGTTTCGTATAAATTTATTTAGTTACTCCCGAAATTCGTTTTTATTTATTTTGTTTTTCGTAAAAAAAGTGCATTCTTCCGAAAATCCAAATTAATTAAGGTCGAATCTGTCATTGAAGGCTTATGGGGCCAGATCCACGTAGCACTGCGTATTTTTAGGCAGGCGTAGCGTATCGTAGTTACGCTATGCCGCCGCTACTTTGAGAGGCAAGTGCTGTATTCACAAAGCACTTGAGTCTGAAGTTACGGCGGCGTAGCGTAAATGTGTCGGCGTAAGGGCGCGGAATTCAAATGACAAAGTGGGCGTGTTTTATGCATATTAACTGTGACCCCACGTAAATTAAGTTTCGATTGAATGGCGCATGCGCCGTCCGTGGGGGTATCCCAGTGTGCATGCTCCAAATGACATCGGCAAATCGGCATGCTTTCGACGTGAACGTAAATTACGGCCAGCCCCATTCCTGGACGAGTTACGCAAACGACGTAAAATTTGAAAAATTTGACGCGGTTCCGACGTCCATACTTAACATTGGCTGCGCCATGTTTTTGGTGGTTTATCTTTACGCCTGAAAACCCCTTACGTAAACGGCGTATCTTTACTGCGACGGCCGGGCGTACGTTCGTGAATAGGCGTATCTAGCTGATTTACATATTCTAGGCGTAAATCAGCGTACACGCCCCTAGCGGCCAGCGTAAATATGCAGTTAAGATACGACGGCGTAGGAGACTTACGCCAGTCGTATCTTAGCAACATTTAAGCGTATCTCAGTTTAAGAATATGCTTAAAGTTGCAACGGCACGGATTCGGACTTACGACGGCATATCTACTGATAGGCCCATCGTAAGTCTTCGTGGATCTGGCCCATGGTGTCTGTCGAATGTTCTAAGAAGATTCAACGGAATCTTAAAAAAAAAAAAAGAAGATTACAGAATCTTTAAAAAAAAAAAAAAAAAAAAGATTACAAGCTATAGAAGAATTCTAATGTTGTATGACACTAGTAATAATTATATTTATAAATTATTATTACTAGTCAATCAACATTCAAATTCTTCTATAGCTTATGGGCCGAGCATTTCACCATAAATGTCCGCTTGCTGCGATCGTATGTTTTTAGCTACTTCGTCGAATCTTCATGTCTCTCAATGTCTCAATGTCAATGTCTTTTCTCTTTATGTCGAATCTTTTCTCTTTATGTAGAATAATATTGGACTAATAGAGTTAAGGTTAAGCACATTCGACTGCAGCGAAAACGAAAATAAAGCATTTGTTTATGTCGGATCTTTCGGTTTTCGATTCCTGTGCTTTCGTTATCGTTTGTTAAAACGATAACGAAAATACCTGATATTCGGACGAAAACTAATGCACATGTCTATTATTTATGCAAGTATTTATTTATTAATTAAACGGAAACTGAAAAGTAACTTAGTAAGTGAATCACAAGAGAGGAATTCAACAATTTATTAATTAAATCATTCATTTTTTTTTTTTATGCATTTATTTATATGCTTACCCCCTTTTAACCACCTTCCTTTTAAATATATAATTAGGATCTGAAAAACCTCTAAAGCATTTGCATATGTATAAGACTAAACTAAACTTACGCCTTTTTTATATCGTTCTTTTATGCATTATGGTCTTGTACGTTGAGTGGCATCTTGATCCACGTTTCATAACTTTTCCTTTTTTCCCAAGCTTATTTTATCTTTTGCCGTTCCCATTACTTTAAATATATAATTAAGCTGAAACTTCTTTTTCTAAGTTCACACTGGAGATTTCACGTGTCTCCTGTCTCTTAAAATGATAGGCGAGCAGATGGCGGATAATCTTCCCGTTTCAGAGGGAACATTTTACAGCGCGGATCTCTTGACTTCCTATCACCAAACTGTCAAGTCAAATTGTTGCTGAACCGCCCCCGCTCGCCTCTTTCCGTATTGTGTGCATTGAAGGGCCGGGGTGACAGCTTCTAATGCACGCCTAAGATCATCTGTTTGTATTAGTAGGAGAATTTAGCAGCTAAAGCCCTCATTAGTTCAGATTATTATGAATCATTCTCCGCTTCTGCATTCGTCTCTCCATCGTTCTGTGGGGAAATAAAACATTTGTAAGGAAATTAAGTTTAAGTCCTACAAAGCGTCAGGTTCATTAGAGGCTGTCAGATTCATATCATTACCTATATTACATGCTAGTATTATTATTCCAGATACAGCGCTGTGTACCGGTACACAATAACCTGAGTAATTGAAAATTAAGCCGTGAAAGATATACTGGGAGTAGAGTCTACCTGCCCAAGGCTTATGATTTCCATCCATACTTTCTTTGGTCTACCATAGGGGAAGCAAGCTCAGCACTCCAGCTTTGGTGAAACTGCAAATCCCATCATGTTTCTGACTCTTAGGCCCCATACACACAAGAGGATTTATCCGCGAATACGGTCCAGCGGACCGTTTCCGCGGATAAATCCTCTCGAGGATTTCGGCGGATTTTCATGCGATGGAGTGTACACACCATCGCATTGAAATCCGCGCCGAAATCCTCTGGCGATGACGTGTCGCGCCGTCGCCACGATTATGACGCGGCGACGTGCGCGACGCTGTCATATAAGGAATTCCACGCATGCGTCGAATCATTACGACGCATGCGGGGGATCCCTTCGGACGGATGGATCCGGTGAGTCTATACAGACCAGCGGATCCATCCGTGGGATCCGATTCCAGCAGATGGATTTGCTTGGCATGTCAGCAAATATTCGATCTGCTGGAATCCATCCCAGGGGAGAAATATCCGCGGTAACAGATCCGCTGGAGTGTACACACCATAGGATCTATCCGCTGAAACCCATTTGCTGGGATTTTTCAGCGGATGGATTCTATGGTGTGTACGGGGCCTAAGGCCCCATACACACGGGAGGATTTATCCGCGGATACGGTCCATCGCATTGAAATCCGCGCCGAAATCCTCTGGCGATGACGTGTCGCGCCGTCACCGCGAACCCATTTGCTGGGATTTTTCAGCGGATGGATTCTATCGTGTGTACGGGGCCTTAGGCCTCGTACACACGATAGGATCGCCAGAGGAGAACGGTCTGAAGGACCGTTTTCATCAGTCCAAACCGATCGTGTGTAGGCCCCATAGGTTATTTAACCTTCGTTCAAAAAAATGAGAACTTGCTTTAAAATTTAACCGATGGACGCCTAACCTATAGATCAAAACCGGTCATTAGTACGCACGACCATCGGTTAAAAATCCATGCATGTTCAGACTAAATGAGGGGAAGGGAGCGCTCGTTCTTGTAAAACTTGCGTTCGTTATGGAGATAGCACATTCATCACACTGTAACAGACAGAAAAGCGTGAATCGTCTTTTACTAACACGGAGTCAGCAAACCGATGGTGTGTAGGCACGACGGACCATCAGTCAGCCTCATCGGTTAACCGATGACAACGGTCCTTCAGATCGTTCTCATTGGATGGGCTGATCGTGTGTACGAGGCTTTATGCCGAGTACACATGATCGAGTTTCTCGGCGGTGAAAACACTGCCGTGAAACCCGACGGGACAACCGGGTGGACCGGCTTGGTCCCTTTACCCCGTGTACACATGGCCGGTTTTCCAGACAGGTTTTCTCTTGGTTGAGAAAAACGGCCGTGTGTATGCTCCACCGCAGTGTTTCCCTATGGCAGGGATATGCAATTAGCGGACCTCCAGATGTTGCAAAACTACAAATCCTTGCTATGCCTCATGGGATTTGTAGTTCTGCAACAGCTGGAGGTCCGCTAATTGCATATCCCTGCCCTATGGGAAAACTGCCAAGCAAAAAAACGCTGCGATTCGCGACGAGAAAATGTAAAATATGTTCTAAATTTTCCCGTCGTGATTCTCGGCGGTTTTCTTGTCGGCAAAACTGCTGGAGAGCCTACACATGGCCAACATGACAGTTTTCCCGACGAGAAAACTGATCATGGGTACGCGGCATTAGAGTCATGCCTATGGCTATCAGCAGGGCCTTTTTTTTCTTCTGCTGGAACGCAGTTCCCGCACCTCCAGCAAGCATTGAATGTTTATAATGCCCCAGTTGAAGTCCCACAGAGACGAAACTCATCGGGCTTGCATCTTTTTGTCTCCCACATTGCTTTTAATATTGTGATCACTTTTTATTCACATTTCTTTGCATTTATTCACATTTCTGTCATTCGATGTATGAAATTTTATAATTTTAAATAAACCCTCCTTGGTTGACCTGCACCATATGGAGATATTCTTGCATTTTATCCATTCTTGGGGCCCTTTGATGAAAAAATATCCTCCATCACTATCATCCTTTGGATCGATCCTATGTCTGGCTTTCCATTGCTGTTCCTTTGTATGGTCTGGAGTCCAAAGAGCCATCATCCGGCCTAACCTGGTCTCTCCCTCTATACAGCCCTGGAGCTTAAGGAATTGAGAGCCTGTCTGACCCACTACTGTATGGTTCATGTGTCCATCATATTTGGTAAGAATACCCAAACATTTATTTCTTCTGGAAGTTTTTGAATTAACTAGGGGCATCCGGGTCATTGTGACTGCACATTCCGAATTACACCTTTAAATGGACTTCCCCCCTGTGTACCTTTTTGGACTTCGGTGCCTATTGTTTGTGGATTATCACCATTCCCTTTGGCTCTAAGTGGACGCATATTCACTTGTGCTTTTTTGTGTTTAGTGGACCCATATTCACTTAGACCCCTTTCACACTGAGGAGTTTTTCAGGCGGTACAGCGCTAAAAATAGCGCTGCTATCCCGCCTGAAAAACTCCTTCACTGCAGCCCGAGGGCTTTCACACTGAGGCAATGCGCTGGCGGGAGACAAAAAAACCTCCTGTCAGCAGCATCTTTGGAGCGGTGAGAGGAGCGGCATGTATACGGCTCCTTCACCTCTCCTTCCCATTGAAAACAATAGGAAACCGCGGCAATACCGCCCGCAATGCGCCTCTATAGAGGCGCATTGCGGGCGGTATTAACCCTTTATCGGCCGCTAGCGGGGGTTAATACCGCACCGCTAGCGGCTGATTCCCGCGGCAATCCCTGCGGTATAGCGCCGTTATTTTTAGCTGCCTTATACCGCCACCGCGGCTCCCGCCCCAGTCTGAAAGGGGCCTTATTCTCATCATCTATTTTTGTTGCTGTTATAGTGGTTTATTACCACTCTTTATTCTTTTATGTTTGTTGTTCCATCATCCATTTTGGTGCACATCGTTTCCTATAACATTTTGAGTGTTATTTGAGTGAGTGAGTGAGTGAGAAACTTGTGCTGCTCTAAACTTATATAGAGCAGCACATGCGAACTGAATCGCCTCAGGGCGCTTGGTATCCATTCCCTACTGTATTTTGCCTTCAGAACAGATGGGTTTTGAGTTTATTCCTGAAGGCTTGGTGATTCACTTCCATTCGGATGCTGGTCGGTAGAGTGTTCCACAGTCTAGATCCTTGGACTGCAAATCTTCGTTCTCCTTTGGACTTGTATCTGGCCTTGGGTATCTGGAGTAGTTTTTGGTTGGTGGAACGGAGAACGCGATGGGGGTTGTGGCATTTAAATTTTTCGCATAGATATTGGGGGGCACTTCCTTGAACACACTTATGCGTCAGACAAAGTGCCTTAAACGTAATTCTGTCTTTTACTGGCAACCAGTGAAGGGATCTCAGGGAGGGCGAGATTGATTCCCAGGGTTTTTTTTCCCCCGTCACAAGTCGTGCCGCCGTATTTATAATAGAATTTATAATAAAAAGCTGCTATGGCCATTACCTCCTAGAGTAGTGTGATATAGGAAGGGGGAGAAGGGAAAGATGGTTAGATGGGAGTCGTTATGTACAGTAGGTGACCTCTGATCTACCTTGGTCATGTCCTGTATCTTCTTCCGAGTTCTGTATCTTGTTCTGCCTTGTTTCTAGCTATCCAATATTTTAGTTCCCAGTCATCCCATGCCCCGTACCTTGTTCCCAGTTCTGTAACTCTTTCTGCCTTATTCAGTATGTAGTATTAAGATGCAAGACTAAAATTACTAAATTTTCTACAGCTGCAATGTTTAAATAATTGCATTAGCAGTTCAATGATTACATTTTCCTTTTGCCATCAGTTGCTAATAGAAATAAGTCAAGCAATATGGACGTTTTTAATTTACTTTACCTTGTTATATGCCAATATAATATATTTTCCCAGCCCAGAAAAACCTCCCTGCCTGGTGACTTGAACCACTTAAACCTATTATTCAGTCTTAATCATGTAAAGTGTTCCTCTAGCCAAAAACTTTGGTAGGAAATGTTTGGATTGCTTGTTAACTACTTGCCGAACAAGCCGCCGCAGTTATATGGCGGCAGGTCGGCTAACCCTGCACGAGGTGACGTAGATCTACGTCACTTCGTGAATAGTGTTGAGCAGAATACGCCATATTCGATTTCGCGATATATCACGAATATATAGCCGAATATTCGAGAAATATTCGCTAAATTCGAATATTCGTGATATTTTATCGAAATGACATTTTTGCGAAATTTCGCTATTGCGAATGCGAAAATAATTGCGAAATTTCGACAACAGCGGAAGGAGCACTCTGATTGGCTCAGAATATTCGTGATATTTTGCACTCTGATTGGCTCAGAATATTCGTGATATTGTATCGAAATTTCGCAAAATGCGAATGCGATATTGATGGCGAAATTTCGACAACAGCGGAAGGAGCACTCTGATTGGCTCAGAATATTCGTGATATTTTGCACTCTGATTGGCTCAGAATATTCGTGATATTGTATCGAAATAATTGATTGCGGAATTTCGACAACTGCTGGCTCTGATGCAAAAGAAGGGCGGAGAAAATAATCGCGCAATATTCCTATTGCCGAATAATCGCAATGCGAATTTTCGGCAATATAAAATGATGGCTTCAGCTACTCGGCCCAAGCTCTCTAATCATACCAGCAATGCTTTTAGACGTCGATGGAGATCTCTAGGATGTGATCTGTTCTAAAAATAAAATTGAATCGAATATTCGGAATAGCGAATATTGACCGCGAAATTCGAAATATATCGCGAATACTCGAATATGCCATATTCGAGCCGAATATTCGCAATACGAATATTCGTGAGCAACACTATTCGTGAATTAGCCACTAGGGGCGCGTGCGCGCCGCCAGAGGCACGCGCCCCCCCAATCGCCCCTACTCTCGACGCGCATGCCCGGCGGGCGCGATCACCGCCGGCACCCGCGAACGCTAGTTACAGAGTTCTCCATCGTCTCCTGGGGCTCAGGTGCATGCTATCCACCATCTTTGTCCAGTTTTTCTCTCGCTGCTGGGACTTGTAGTCCCATAGAAGGTGGATTGCATGCACCTGAGCCCCAGGAGAAGATGGAGAACTACAAGTCCCAGCAGGTTATAATATAAGGCTCCAAGTTGGATGGGTGTCCAGACATCCATCCACCTTGGAGCCTTATATTATAACCTGCTGGGACTTGTTGTTTCCCATCTTCTCCTGGGGCTCAAGTGCATGCAATCCACACCCATCCACCTCAGAGCCTTATTGTATGTATAACCTGCTGGGACTTGTAGTTCTCCATCTTCTCACTGCCAGGGCTGGACTGGGACAAAAATTTGGCCCTGGACTTCATCCAGACTGGCCCACTTTGACAGGTCTCTCCCAAAGGCGGCCGGACAACTCCCGCACCCCCCCACCCCAGTCACCCAAGCTCCCTCTCCCCCTTCACTAGCCATTAGACGTTCTACTTTATTAGAATAGAACGGCTGGTACTGGTACTTTTATAGGCAGTAGCAGTGGGGAAGCTAGACATTATTTCACCCGGGGGAAAAGAATCAGTCCGGTGCCCCCCCCTTATGGGACAAGATTAGGCAGAAGTGAGAAACTCCCAGGCCATAGCTGTTGAGTCAGCTGTCTGTCCCCTCCCCCCATGCTCCTCTGTCATCCCCCCTGCTCCTCTGGTCCTCCCCCTGCTTCTCTGTTCCCCCCAGGTGAGGGCTGCGGGGAGGGAGAGACAGAGGAGCGGAGGGGGGCGGCAGTCCGCTGTCACTGATACCGGCCCACTGAGCCATCGGCCCACCGGGAAACTCCCTGTAGTCCCAATGGCCAGTCCATCCCTGAACGCTGCCCATCGCTGATTGGTTGGACGAAGAAAGTCCCAGACACAAATGGTAGACATGTTTTATTTTATTTTTAGCCTCCAGTTGGCGGACGAGGAGTCCGGTCCCAGCAGATGTACGTCTTTCTTCACTTGGCGATGGGGCTGGCAGGTGCAGCTTGTTGCCGAGCCATGATATAATGATCTACAACATTTTTCTTGTTCCAGATAGATATGTATGTCAGTACTTTGTCATCTTTATAATATATGGCCGTCATTATCACTGGAAGCCGCTCAATTTTGCTTTCATACAAATAAGTCAGTTTTCTTGACATTAGCCAGCAACGGCGGGGAGGACTCGTATCGGCCCGAGCTGAAACGCTCCCGGTGCCAAATTCACAGAGCCGTCCCATTAGCAAGTTTAATTTATGTCCCCGTACGCAACGCCGTCACTTTTTATGAATCGTATTGATTCTTTGTTGAGGCAGCACAAAGGCGAATTCTCTTCGAGAATGCTGATAAACAAGCTGGTTCAAAAATTACAGTTAACCACTTATTGACTGCTGGGGGGAGAGGGTGGAAAACATCCACGTCTTCCATGGAAAATGAATCTCAATGGTAAGACTATCTCTTAACCAATTAAGGACCACCGCACGCAGATATACGTCTGCAGAATGGCACGGCTGGGCACAAGGGCGTACATGTACGTCCCCTTTAAGAGCCCAGCTGTGGGTCGCGCAGCATGCCGCCGGTGACGCGGTCCTAAGCTCCGTGACCGTCCCCGCGGGAAACACGGACCCGATCGGGTGACCACATTTCCAAACTACCATTCAGGGACACCCCCCCCCTTCCCAAAAATCAGCTTGTGCTGTAACGAATCACAGAACAGTGATTTGACACGAGGCAGGATTTATGATTTCTCCAATCACAAGCAGGGGGCGGGGATTGTGCTCCTCCAGGCATTCCTGGCCAGGACAAGTGTCAGTGAGTAAAGCGGTGATGTGGCGGCCTTTTTTGGGGGCATCACATTGGCCCGGTGGGGTGGCTGTGTCAGTTTCAAACGGGGACACTGTATTGTCCTGGAATGAATGTGCCCGGGACAGACCTGCAAAATGCGGGACTGTCCCGGGCAATTAGGGACACGTGGTCACCCTAGGATCCGATCGCTGCCGGTTTGTAAACAAACCTCTCCCCCGTGCTTCCCAGTGAGACTGACACCGATCGTCTGTTCCCTGTCATAGGGAACGACGATCGGTGACGTCACACGCTAAGCCACGCCCCCCCCCCCCACAGTAAGAAACACAAATCAGGGCACCTCTACAGCGCCACCTACAGGTTAACCCCCTTCACTGCCAGTGTCATTTTTACAGTAAACGGTGCATTTTTATAGCACTGTTCACTGTATAATGTGAATGGTCCCAAATAATGTCTTAAGTGTCCGATGTGTCCGCCATAATGTCGCAGTCACGATAAAAATCGCTGATCGTCGCCTTTACTACTAATAGAATTTTTTTTTATAAAAATGCAATAAAACTATCCCCTATTTGGTAAACGCTATAACTTTTGTGCAAACCAATCAATAAACACTTATTGCGATTTTTTTTTTTTACCAAAAATATGTGGAAGAATACGTATCGGCCTAAACTGTGGAAAAAAATACAATTTTATATATTTTTGGAGGATATTTATTACAGCAAAAAGTTTAAAATATTGCATTTTTTTCAAAATTGTCGCTCTATTTATTTATTTTTTTATATCGCAAAAACTGAAAACCGCAAAAGTGATCAAATACCACCAAAAGAAAGCTCTGCTTGTGAGAAAAAAAGGCGGAATACTGGTCACTGGAAGTTCAACATGGCTCCTCTCTGAGGATCTGAAAAAAATAATTGTTGTTCTACATAAAGATGGCCTCCACGTCCCTGGCTCTGTGACTGCCGATCGCGGGCGACTGGCGGACATCGCGGCCGCCAGGCACGCGAATCGGCACCTGTGTGACGCAGCGGGCGTGCGCGCGCCCCCCAGTGGCGCATGGCCGGTGGCCGTATATAGTTGGCCGCTGGGTGGCTAGTGGTTAAACTCCAATTGCCGAGACTTTGTTTACCCTTTAGCTGTCAACAGGGAATCCCCACTGACGGCTGAATGAGTAATCAGTTTTAAAGGATGCGGCGCCCCCGCATCTTACCAAACCGATAATTGGCGGCTTTTTTTTTTATTTCAGCTGTCAATGGGGGAATCCCCCTGACAGCTGAAAGAACTGAGCCTAGACATGTGCAGAACGGAAAAAAAAAAATAGTTTCTATTCGTTATTTACATTAATTCATTTAGTAATTCGTTTTCGGGATTCGTTTCGTTTAATACGTTTTCGAATCGATTTGAAACCTTTTTAAATCAATTTCAAATAGTTTTCGAATTTAAAAAGTTTTCAAATCAATTTCGAATAGTTTTCGAATGTGAAAAGTTTCTGAATTCAAATAGTTTTCCAATTTCCAAAAATAATAAAATAGAATAGAAAATAAAGGAATAGAAAAATATATATATATTTATATTTTCTAATGCTATTCCTTTATTTTTGTATTCTATTTTATTCTCTTTGAAAATTGGAAAACTATTTGAATTCAAAAACTTTTCGAATTTAAAAACTATTAGAATTCGAAAACCTTTCAAATTCGAAAAGTATTCGAAAACGATTTGAATTCAAATTTCGTCCAAATTAGATTTTTTTTTTTTTAAGTTCCAATTGCCGGGACCTTGTTTACCCTTTAACTGTCAACAGGGGAACACCACTGACAGCCGAATGAATAATCGTTTTTTAAAGATGCGTCGGCCCCGCATCTTATCAAACCGATAATTGGCAGTTTTTTTTTTTTTTTTTTATTTCAGCTGTCAATGGGGGAATCCCCCTGACAGCTGAAAGAACTGAGCCTAGACATGTGCAGAACGAAAAAAAAATGTCTTTTGTTTTGATTGGTTATTTACATTAATTCATTTAGTTAATTTTGTTTCATTTGTTTTTAATTCGTTTTTGGGATTCGTTTCGTTTATACGTTTTCAAATCGATTAGAAAAGCTTTCAAATAGTTTTCGAATTTTAACCAAAGGCCCAGGCCAGGTTTTGCGATTCGGCACTGCGTCGCTTTAACAGACAATTGCGCGGTCGTGCGACGTGGCTCCCAAACAAAATTTACGTCCTTTTTTTCCCACAAATAGAGCTTCCTTTTGGTGGTATTTGATCACCTCTGCGGTTTTTACTTTTTGAGCTATAAACAAAAATAGAGCGACAATTTTGAAAAAAATGCAATATTTTTTACTTTTTTCTATAATAAATATCCCCCAAAAATATATATAAAAACATTGTTTTCCCTCAGTTTAGGCCGATACGTATTCTTCTACATATTTCTGGTATAAAAAAAACGCAATAAGCGTTTATCAGTTGGTTTGCGCAAAATGTATAGCGTTTACAAAATAGGGGATAGTTTTATTGCATTTTTATAAAAAACAAAAAAATTTTTTTACTACTAATGGCGGCGATCAGCGATTTTTTTTGTGACTGCGACATTATGGCGGACACTTCGGACAATTTTGACACATTTTTGGGACCATTGTCATTTTCACAGCAAAAAATGCATTTAAATTGCATTGTTTATTGTGAAAATGACAGTTGCAGTTTGGGAGTTAACCACAGGGGGCGCTGTAGGAGTTATGTTTCACCTAGTGTGTGTTTACAACTGTAGGGGGGTGTGGCTGCAGGAGTGACGTCTTTGATTGTGTCTCCCTATAAAGGGGATGACACGATCGATGCAGCCGCCACAGTGAAGAACGGGGAAGCTGTGTTTACACGCGGCTCTCCCCGTTCTTCAGTTCCGGGGACCGTTCGCGGGACCCCAGCGGCGATCGGGTCCGCGGGTCTCGCGGTCCCGGAGCTTCGGACAGGGTCGCGACCCACGGCTGGGTAGATGTAAAGGACGTACCGATACGTCGATCTGCCCAGCCGTGCCATTCTGTCGACGTATATCGTCGTGCGGCGGTCGTTAAGTGGTTAAAAAGTTTTCGAACGTTTTCGAATCAATTTTGAATAATTTTGAATAATTTTCAAATCAATTCAGAATAGTTTTCGAATTTGAAAAGTTTCCCAATTCAAATAGTTTCCAAATTCACATTTTTCGAATTTCCAAAAATAATAAAATAGAATAGAATTTTTTTTTCCAAAAATAATAAAATAGAATAGAAAATAAAGGAATAGAATAGAAAAAATATATATTTTTATTTTCTATTCTATTCCTTTTAGGTTCTATACTATTTTATTCTCTTTGAAAATTGAAAACATTTTCAAATTAGAAAAGTATTCGAAAACAATTTTGAATTCAAATTTCGTCCAAACTCGAATTTTGTTGTTTCGGATTTGTATCAAAACTATTCTAATTCGGAAATTCGGACATAAACGAAAATTTGTCCAATTTTTTTTCTTTTGGAACGAAACGAACCGCGCATTTCTGAGCCTGAAAGTAGCGGTTTCAGGTATCGGAAGAATTTGCCACGAGTACCAATACTTGGGCAAATACTTAGTATCGGCACCGATGCTGGTATCACTACAACCCTAATTAAGAACACTATTTGCTCATCCTGGATTTCAGCTTTAAATCCTGAATTTCTATCATTTATTCTATTCATAGCACCCCCCCCCCCCCACGTCTCCCCCACACCTCCCCCTGCACCAGACATGTGATTGCCTCGGTGCTCGGATACATCTGATTAAACGTTTGCCTCTTGTTATTGTCATATCTCTGGAATCGTTGTACAAAGCACCTGCTGTCTGCTCGGAACTCCTCGGCGGCACAGAACAGGATGAGAACGCCTCGGCGTGCCTCTCGGCTCCGTTGTATAATCAGGTTAAGCGCGCCCTTTTAAGCACCACCGAGCGTTGCCGAGTATCAGAATTTCCGATGAAGTCTGGAATCCGCGTTCCCACCAGACCGAAGGAAAACAATTCCTCCGCACAGATATATTTACTCTGCCGCTCTTTAAACATGACTATTTTTTTTTCTTCGGAAAACCAGCAACCAAAACGATGTAGATATTGCCTTAGTGATGAGACGTGAGCTCACTTGCTGATTATGGGCAAAATAGCAGTTTTTGTCGGAAAAAAATCCAAATGAACGCAATCATCGCGGTTCATCAAGCATTCTATATGGGGGAAATGGGTGGCGGCTAGGGACGAGCTTTATGTTCAATTAATCCCAATAGGCGTATATTGATTGGTTTGTGCAAAAGTTATAGGGCCAGATTCAGGTACAAATACGTTACGCTGCGGCGGTGTAACGTATCCCATTTACGTTACACCGCCGCAGGTTTACAGCGTAAGTGCCTGATTCACAAAGCTCTTACCTGTAAACTTGCGGCGGTGTAACGTAAATCCGCTCGGCGCAAGCCCACCTAATTCAAATGGGGCGGGCACCATTTAAATTAGGCGCGTTCACGCGCCGAACGTACTGCGCATGCTCCGTCGGTCAAATTACCCGACGTGCATTGCGCTAAATGACATTGGTTTCGACGTTAACGTAAATGGCGTCCAGCGCCATTCACGGACGACTTACGCAAACAACGTGAATTTTAAAATTTCGACGCGGGAACGACGGCCATACTTAACATTGGCTAGGCCACCTAGAGGGCAGCCTTAGTTTTACGCGGCGTATCTCGACGGAAACAACGTAAATTTAGAGCGAAGGGTAAAGCGTACGTTCGTGAATCGCCATAACTAGTCATTTGCATATTCTACGCCGACCGCAATGGAATCGCCACCTAGCGGCCGGCCTAGAATTGCATCCTAAGATCCGACGGTGTAAGTCAATTACACCTGTCGGATCTTATGGCTATCTATGCGTAACCTGGTTCTATGAATCAGCCGCATAGTTACGACGGTTGGATCACAGAGATACGGCGGCGTATCTCTTCTGTAAATCTGGCCCATAGCGTCTACAAAATAGGGGATAGAATTATGGTGGTGATCAGTGATTTTTAGCAGGACTGCAACATTGCAGCGGACAGATCGGACACCTAACTGACATTTTTGACACTTTTTGGGATTTTTTTTACTAGTAATGGCAGTGATCAGCCATTTCTTTTTTTTTTTTTTTTAGCAGGACTGCAACATTGGGCGGACAGATCGGACACCTAACTGACATTTTTTACACTTTTTTGGGGAAAAGTTTTTTTTATTTATTTATTTTTACTAGTAATGACGGCGTTCAGCGTTTTTTTTTAGCAGGACTGCAACATTGCGGCGGACAGATTGGACACCTAACTGACATTTTTGACACTTTTTGGGGAAAAATATATATTTTTTTACTAGTAATGGCGGCGATCAGTAATTTTTTGCAGGACAGATCGGACACCTAACTGACATTTTTGGCACTTTTTCGGGAAAAAGTTTTAGTATTTTTTTTACTAGTAATGGTGGCGGTTATCAATTTATTAGCAGGACTGCGACATTGCGGCGGACAGATCAGACACCTAACTGACATATTTGACACTTTTTTGGGAAAAAGCTTTATTTTTTATTATTATTTTTTTACTAGTTATAGCAGCGATTAGTGATTTTTAGCAGGACAGATCGTACTTTTTTGGGAAAATGTTATCTTTTTTTTTTTTTTTACTAGCAATGGCGGCGATCAGTGATTTTTAGCAGATCAGACACCTAACTGACATTTTTGACACTTTTTTGGGAAAAAGTTTTATTTTTTATTAATATTTTTTTACTAGTAACAGCAGCGATCAGTGATTTTTAGCAGGGCAGATTGGACACCTAACTGACATTTTTGGGAAAAATATATATTTTTTTACTAGTAATGGCGGCAATCAGGGATTTTTAGCAGGACAGATCGTACACCTAACTGACATTTTTGACACTTCTTTGGGAAAAAGTTTTATCTTTTTTTTTTTTTTTTTACTAGCAATGGCGGCGATCAGTGATTTTTAGCAGATCGGACACCTAACTGCCCTTTTTGACGCCCGTCCGCAAGCTAGAGTTCCCGAGCTGACGTACAACGACGGCGATTCGTGGGAACGAGGCGACCTCGGCGGCTGGTCGGCAAGCAGTTACCTTATTTATCGGCGTATACCGCGCACTTTTTTGCCCTGAAAATCAGGGCAAAATCGTGGGTGCGCGGTATATGCCGATACCCGCTTTCCCACGCCGAGTTTGAATACTACGCCGACATATACCGAGCGCAGTACACTCGTGTATTGTCGGGCAGTCTCGGCTCCTCTCGCGCTGACGTCCTGGACGTACAGGACGTGAGCGCGACAGTAGCCGAGCCTGCCCGAGTGTACTGCGCTCGGTATATGCCGGCGCAGTATTCAAACTCGACGCGGGAAAGCGGGAAACGAGCGAGGAGGGCGCCGCAGATGGACGCCGGACCCGACGAAGAGGACACCCGAAGCCGCAGACGGATGCCGGACCCGACGAGGCCGCTGATGGACACCGCGCAAGACACCAAACTGTAAGTACAAAAATCTTTTTTTCCACAGGAATTGGGGGCAACTTTAGGGGTGCGCGCTATACGCGGGAGCGCGCTATACCCCAATTAATACGGTAAATATGTTTTTTTTTTTTTGGAACGTCGGCAAGCAAAATGATGTGGATCTTGCCTAAGTAGCTGAACGTTAGCTCAGCGCGCGGCCGCTGTCTA
This sequence comes from Rana temporaria, assembly GCF_905171775.1. Taxonomy (NCBI): domain Eukaryota; kingdom Metazoa; phylum Chordata; class Amphibia; order Anura; family Ranidae; genus Rana; species Rana temporaria. The sequence continues at coordinate 7,178,128 of NC_053501.1, read as the reverse complement.
TGAGGCGAGATAACATATTTTTTTGGAATGGAATCCAGATGAACACAAACATCGAAGGCCATCAGACATTCTAGATAGAAACACGGCTCAGGTTTAAAAAAAAAAAAAAAAGTAATTGGATCTATTCCTGCTGGGGAAGCAGCTTCTTAATGAAAAGGCTGCTGCTTTCTATTCCAAAACTGCCTGTCAGGTTTTCTGACTCAATTTGGCTGCGTGAGATGTGATCATATCTGTAAGACACACCCCCCCCTTCCCCTCCCCCTTTCCCCTGGTTACAAATGCAAAATACCAAGCGTGTATTGATTACATCTCATTTAAGAATAACGTCAAGCACGGGGCAGGGGATCTCTGGGTAGGCGCCGCGCTCTTTGGAATACAGAGGAAAAAAAACAAACAAAAAAAATCGGTCTGAGAAAAGCTCCCCCTGACAAAGGCGAGGGTTTGGGGGCAAGAGATAAGAGTTACGCGTTTCGTTGTTTTTATCGGATGAGGGTAAATAAAGGCCGAGTGTGTACACAACGTTGAAAGAAAAGTTGCCCCTATGCCCACCCTAGACTTTGATGGGTAGACATCCTACCCACGCAGAGGCCCTGGCTCTCACCTCAGTTTTCCCGACGGGAAAACCTCTGGTGTGTACACGGGGAAAGTGACCGAGCAAGTTCTCGGTTTTACCGCCGGGAATCCCGATCGCGTGTACGGCCTCGTACACACCACCGAACATGTCTGCTGAAACTGGTCTGCGGACCAGTTTCCGCGGACATGTTCGGTCGTCTGTACGGCCGACCGGACCGGATTCCCGGCCTAGCGGACTGGTTTCCAGCGGACAAATGTTTCTTAGCATGCTAAGAAACATGTCCGCTGGAAGCCTGTCCATCGGACATGTTCGGTCGACTCACCGGACATGTCCGCTCGGCCGAAAGCCCTCGCATGCGTCGAAGTGATTTGACGCATGCGTGGAAGCATTGACCTTCCAGGGTCGCGCACGTCGCCGCGTCATCGTCGCGGTCACGGCGCGGCCACGTCACTGTGTATCCTGTCCGCGGGAAATTGATCCCAGCGGACATGTCCGATGAAAACGGTCCGCGGACCGTTTTCATCGAACATGTCCGCTGGTGTGTACGAGGCCTAAGGGGCATAAGGTTTTAATTTTTTTTATTTCTTATTATTTTAATTATTTTTATTGTAAGAATGTGGGTGGCTGTCGGTGGCAGCAAAATGCAAATAAGCCAGACTTTTTTTATGATTTTTAGCTCTTTTTTTATGTTTAAGGTGCCAAAACCCCTTCATAGGCATAGGCAATGCTCACGGCATAAATCCTACCTGGCAGCTGCCAAACCAATCCAGACGCGCCCCCCCTCTCCCAACCCTCTTCACCCTCAGCTTGTGACCTCATTTTTCTCCGTAAAATTTGTAGTGCAGCAAAAGCATGAGGTGGTAATAGCGTCTGTTCTGACCTACTTTCCCGGCACATAGAAAACGCAGCGTGCTTCACACTCATTTGGGGTGTGAATGTTACACTCACCGAGAGAGAAATCAGGCAAGGTTTTTTTTTGTAATCTTTCTATTTTAAATCATAGATATGTTTTACAAAAGTGACCGGACGTGACAAACACGGGACGAGCCGCCCCCCGGGAGGGCTGTTAGAGAAAGCTGCGGGACCCGCGCAACCAACGTCGGTGCAAAGCAAAGCGATGGCTCCGCTTTGAAGTTTCTTTTGTTTTAATTAAAAAGTTAACCGTAGAAAAGTGCTGATTGAGACGCAGAAGGAGCAGATTGTGTGCCGGTTCTATATCTAAGCAACCGTTGTGGTAAGGGCGTAACGCGGCGGGGGTGAAATTCAAGCCTACCAGCTGAGAGGCAGTGTCCCCGATCCCGTCTTCAGTCTCGTGTTTTGGAATATTATAGAAATATGTTATAAATATATTGAGTCTTTTTATTCAGATGCAAAGTGTAAATTTATCTTCCTAATTTTCTGAGATGGGGAAGTGGGACACTTTGTTAGCGCAAACAGTGCCTGTGTCTTGTCGATCTAGTTCCCCCATTGAGATGGTTCCCTGCTTGACTGCGCAGGCGAAGCCCATGGAAATCTACAAATCTCGGCCGGCATCCAGGCTCATTACTTAACATCCCCGTGGATTGGAGGATGTTAAAAAAGAGCCAGGAGGCCGAGCGAGCGCAGCGAGCACGTGAGGCCGACTGGCCACTGACAGCAAATTCCACGTCGCCCTGGACCTCTTGTTACAGCTGCTTAGGTTCGGTGATTTCTGTCGGCTCGGATTGCGCCTGTGCAGTCAAGACAGGAACCATATCGTCAGTTCACCGGAACAAAGATATTTAGAGCATGCCGAATTGCGCCCCCCACCCTAAGATGTATGAGCAAAACCACTACACTACGAGCTTTCCCGAGCCCGAAGCCGGCCGGGCTCGGGAAAGCTCGTATCCGCTCGGTGAATGCGCAGTTACGTAATGGCGTCACCCGGCGCCATTTTTGAATAGCCGATCGAGTCAGGAGGGACACTTTGGCAGTGACACTCATTGGCTCGTGCAGTGCACTCGCCATAGGCAGAGGAAGGAGCCCTAAGCCCAGCACAGCACAGCCCTAAGCCCAGCACAGCACAGCACAGCCCTGAGCCCAGCACAGCACAGCACAGCCATGTCCAGCACAGCACAGCCCAGCCATGTCCAGCTTTAAGGTAATAAAGAAGCTGGTGGTGGCAGTAGGTGATGCTGGCAGGAGGTGGTGGGGGCATGAGGTGATGATGGAAAAGGTAATGGTGGCACTGTGGCAGGAGGTGGGTGAGGTGATGGTGGCAGAAGGTAATGCTGGCAGAAGGTGGTGGGGGCATGAGGTGATGGTGGAAAAGGTAATGGTGGCACCATGGCAGGAGGTGGATGAGGTGATGGTGGCTGGACATGGTGGGAGCAGGAGGTGATGGCGGCAAGAGCTGGCAGGAGGTGATGGTGGCAAGAGCTGGTAGAAGGTGGTGGGGGCAGGAGGTGATGGCGGAAAGAGATGGCAGGAGGTGATGGTGGCAGGGGGTGGTGGAGGCAGGAGTTGGCAGGAGGTGATGGTGGCAAGAGCTGGCAGGAGGTTGTGGGGGCAGGAGGTGATGGCGGCAAGAGATGGCAGAAGGTGATGGTGGCAGGGGATGGTGGGGGCAGGAGTTGGCAGGAGGTGATTGTGGGGGTGGTGTTTTAAAATACAATTATATAAAAAAAAAAGAAAAGTCATTTTCGGTCTCGGTTTCGGCCTGACATTTTTTTTTTATTTCGGTTTTGTTTTTCGGTTCTGAAATTTCCATTTCGGTGCACCTCTAAAAGCAAGTGTTTTTTTTGTAAACTATCAACACATTTCATGACGTATCTAGGCACTTCGTCAGGACAACTTGAGGAGAACTCAGGTAGGAACTGAGTATTCCGCCGTCAGTGGTGCAGTAAATGCTGGAGCGTAGTCCTCCAACTATGACATATCTCAATTTCTTCTCTCTCCATCTATTCCCGCTCCTTGTCCGCCAAAATGGAAAAAAAACGCCTCCGGCTCTCAGAACAAATTAAAACAATATTAAAATATAATCTCGGTTCAAATCTTCTCCCTTCACCCTGATAATATATTGTTTACCAAGCTGATTATTTTTCTCGTGCTCAGCCGGAATAAATACAACCTTTTCACAGACATCTATGATTTGCAATTATTTTCTTTTTTCACGGTTTCATTTTTAAAATCATAAATATTCAATTTTCTCGAGATTGTCTGAGCTTGAAAACAGGCGCGGCGTTGATCGGTGCCTGCGCAAATTAGGAGCAACAACGGCCGCGCAAATGGGAGAGGTATGCCGCGCTCGTGACTCGAGATGAGGCTCGCCCCGCACCGAAAGACACGAAAGGCAATCAGAATTAATAAGGCAGCAGGTTGAAATGAAATTCCTTAAAGAACTCAGCTCATTTCACGAGCCCGCGGACGCTAATCATTATGGAGATAATCCCCAGCCCTGATTTGTGTACTAAATGAAACTGAAGCCTCTGTAGTCTTAGAGAAGTGTTTTTGCACATGCTGCCTTCGTTTACTAAGTTCCCGTCTAAAACTTTTTTACATTTACATTTTATTTCCTTTTAACCACTTAAGACCCGGCCCTTTTAGGCAGCTAAAGGACCTGGCCAGCTTTTGCGATTCGGCACTGCGTCGCTTTAACTGACAATTGCGCGGTCTGCGACATGGCTCCCAAACAAAATTGGCGTCCTTTTTTCCCCACAAATAGAGCTTTCTTTTGGTGGTATTTGATCACCTCTGCGTTTTTTATTGTTTGCGCTATAAACAAAAATAGAGCCACAATTTTGAAAAAAATTCAATATTTTTTACTTTTTGCTATAATAAATATCCCCCAAAAAGATATAAAAAAAAAAATTTCCTCAGTTTAGGCCGATACGTATTCTTTTACATATTTTTGGTAAAAAAAATCGCAATAAGCGTTTATCGATTGGTTTGTGCAAAATTTATAGCGTTTTCAAAATAGGGGAAAGTTTTATTGCATTTTTATCTATTCTTTTTTTACTACTAATGGCGGCAATCAGCGATTTTTTTTCGTGACTGCGACATTATGGCGGACACTTCGGACAATTTTGACACATTTTTGGGACCATTGTCATTTTCACAGCAAAAAATGCATTAAAAATGCATTGTTTACTGTGAAAATGACAATTGCAGTTTGGGAGTTAACCACAAGGGGGCGCTGAAGGGGTTAAGTGTGACCTCATCTGTGTTTCTAACTGTAGGGGGGTGTGGCTGGACGTGTGACGTCATTGATTGTGTTTCCCTATATAAGGGAACACACGATCAATGATGGTGCCACAGAGAAGAACGGGGAAGGTGTGTTTACACACAGCTCTCCCTGTTCTTCACTACGGGGACCGATCGCGGGACTCCAGCGGCGATCGGGTCCGCGAGTCCTGCGGCCATGGAGCTTTGGACCGGGTCGCATGCACACGCAGGCGGCACTCGCGCGCGACCCCACGGCTGGGCTTAAAGAGCCACGTACAGGTACGTGGATGTGCCCAGCCGTGCCATTCTGCCGACGTATATCGGCGTGAAGGGGACCTTAAGTGGTTAACCAGGGAAATAGTAAACCCAGGAGCCTGCAGTCACTATATCTGCTCTCCCACAGTTCACAGAAATGCAATTATTTTTGTAAATATTAACTGCTAAACACCTTTTCTCATCAGAAAAGGCCAGCAGTCGTGAGTGACTTCTATCAGTGTCTGGTTAAAGCTTGTAGGAGGAGTTTTAATTCTACTCTGACTGTCCTATGAGGCTGCAGGACCCCTGACCTCTGTCTGGACAGTGCTGATTGGCCCTGTGCTGATCACATGCACCCTCCCAAAAAAAAAAAGAGTGCCCCCAAGAGCCGGTTCACACAGGGGTGGCACGACTTTGGGGGCGACTCGGCAAGGCAATCTCAAGACGACTTCAGAGGCGACTTGCAAAATGACTTCTGTATTGAAGTCAATGCAAGTCACCCCGAGTCGCCCCCAAAGTCTTACAGGAACCTGTTTCTAAGTCGGAGCGACTTGAGTCGCTCCTATTATAACGGTTCCATTGAACAGAGTGGAGCGCGACTTGTCAGGCGGCTGAGTCGCCTGACGAGTTGCCCCTGTGTGAACCGGCTCTAAGGCTCTGTACTATCAGGAGATGGATTGGGGACAGTGGAAGAAGGAGAGGATGAGAGAAGACAGGATCAAACAGCCTTTTTACACAATGCATACTATTAACCCCTTGCATATACAGGCCCAGATTCTCATACATTAGCGTTGCTCCTGGGCAGCGTAATGTATGAGCTCTACGTTACACCGCCGCAGGTCTACAGGTTTACATCCTGATTCTCAGAACACTTACCTGTAAACTTGCGGCGGTGTAGCGTTAGATTGCTTGGCGCAAGCCCACTCAATTCAAATGGGGCGGGCACCATTTAAATTAGGCGCGCTCCCGCGCCGAGCGTACTGCGCATGCTCCGTCGGGTAAATTACCCGACGTGCATTGCGCTAAATGACGTCGCCCCGACGTCATTTGCCTAGATGTATACGTAAATGGCGTCCAGCGCCATTCACGGACGTCTTACGCAAACAACGTAATTTTTATTCAATTCGACGCGGGAACGACGGCCATAGTTAACATTGGTTGTGCCTGCTAATTAGCAGGGGCAACCTTACGCGTCGGGTACGCTACGCAAACTACGTTAATTCGCTGCGTCGACCTCGCGTATGTTCGGGAATCGCCGTACTTACCTCATTTGCATAGACAACGGGGAAAAGCGACGATGCGACACCTAGCGGCGGGAAAAAAAATTACTTTTAAGATCTGACAGCGTAACAGCCTTACGCTTGTCAGATCTAATGGGTACCTATGCGCAACTGATTCTGAGAATCAGTCGCATAGATACCCGGGGCCAGATGAGGTGTTACGACGGCGCTAATGGTGTTGCGCCGTCGTAACGCCTTTGAGAATCTGGGCCACAGACTTTAGTAACACCAGTGGCAGCCCGTCCATAGAGGACGCACGGGCACCGCTTCCCTTATCAATGCGTCCGGCCCCCTTATCTACATATCAATGGCGCCGAACTATGGATTCTAATGCGGGGAGGTGTTTTTTTGAAGCACCTGATTAGAGCCAGAGGCTCAAATAGCCTTCAAAAAAGGGTGGCCTCCTAGCGCAGAGCATTGCGCTCCGAAGCCACCCAGTTGTGTGATCATAGCAAACAAATTTTTGTTATTATCACACTAAAGTTCCTCCCCGCCAATCAGGAGGCAGGTCTGTGAGACATGGTCAGTAGAGCAGATGACGTGGTCAGTAGGGCAGTGGACTTGGTCAGTAGGGCAGTGGACTTGGTCAGTAGGGTAGTGGATGTGGTCAGTAGGGCAGTGAACATGGTCAGTAGAGCAGATGACGTGGTCAGTAAAGCAGTGGACTTGGTCAGTAGGGCAGTGGACGTGGTCAGTAAAGCAGTGGACTTGGTCAGTAGGGCAGTGGACTTGGTCAGTAGGGCAGTGGATGTGGTCAGTAGGGCAGTGGACCTGGTCAGTAGGGCAGTGGACCTGGTCAGTAGGGTAGTGGACCTGGTCAGTAGGGCAGTGGACGTGGTCAGTAGCGTAGTGGACCTGGTCAGTAGGGCAGTGGACCTGGTCAGTAGGGCAGTGGACCTGGTCAGTAGGGCAGTGGACATGGTCAGTAGGGCAGTGGACCTGGTCAGGGCAGTGGACATGGTCAGTAGGGCAGTGGACGTGGTCAGTAAAGCAGTGGACTTGGTCAATAGGGCAGTGGACATGGTCAGTAGGGTAGTTGATATGGTCAGTAGGGCAGTGGACATGGTCAGTAGGGTAGTTGATATGGTCAGTAGGGCAGTGGACCTGGTCAGTATGGCAGTGGACGTTGGCAGTAGGACAATGGACGTGGTCAGTAGGGTAGTGGATGGGGTCAGTAGTTTTTATTTATTTTACAATTTTATTTTATGTTTAAAGGGGTGGGGGAAGTGGAGGGCAGTATGGGGGGACAGTATGATGGAAGGGGGTAGTGGAGTGCAGTATGGGGGAACAGTATGATGGGAGGGGGTAGTGGAGTGCAGTATGGGGGGACAGTATGATGGAAGGGGGTAGTGGAGTGCAGTATGGGGGGACAGTATGATGGTAGGGGGGTAGTGGAGTGCAGTATGGAGGGAACAGTATGATGGGAGGGGGTAGTGGAGTGCAGTATGGGGGGACAGTATGATGGGAGGGGGTAGTGGAGTGCAGTATGGGGGGACAGTATGATGGAAGGGGGTAGTGGAGTGCAGTATGGGGGGACAGTATGATGGAAGGGGGTAGTGGAGTGCAGTATGGGGGAACAGTATGATGGAAGGGGGGTAGTGGAGTGCAGTATGGAGGGAACAGTATGATGGGAGGGGGTAGTGGAGTGCAGTATGGGGGGACAGTATGATGGGAGGGGGTAGTGGAGTGCAGTATGGGGGGACAGTATGATGGAAGGGGGTAGTGGAGTGCAGTATGGGGGGACAGTATGATGGAAGGGGGTAGTGGAGTGCAGTATGGGGGAACAGTATGATGGAAGGGGGGTAGTGGAGTGCAGTATGGGGGAACAGTATGATGGAAGGGGGGTAGTGGAGTGCAGTATGGAGGGACAACATGATGGGAGGGGGGGTAGTGGAGTGCAGCATGGGGGGACAACATGATGGGAGGGGGGTAGTGGAGGGCAGTGTGAGGGACAGCATGATGGGAGGGGGGTAGTGGAGTGCATCATGGGGGGACAACATGATGGGAGGGGGGGTAGTGGAGTGCAGTATGAGGGGACAAAATGATGGGAGGGGGGTAGTGGAGTGCAGTGTGGGGGACAGCATGATGGGAGGGGGGTAGTGGAGTGCATCATGGGGGGACAACATGATGGGAGGGGGGGTAGTGGAGTGCAGTATGAGGGGACAAAATGATGGGAGGGGGGTAGTGGAGTGCAGCATGGGGGGACAACATGATGGGAGGGGGGTAGTGGAGTGCAGTGTGGGGGACAGCATGATGGGAGGGGGGTAGTGGAGTGCATCATGGGGGGACAACATAATGGGAGGGGGGGTAGTGGAGTGCAGTATGAGGGGACAAAATGATGGGAGGGGGGTAGTGGAGTGCAGCATGAGGGGACAACATGCTTGGAGGGGGGTAGTGGAGGGCAGTGTGGGGGACAGCATGACCGGAGGGGGGCAGTATGGGTGGGAGCAGAGTGACAGTCAGTAGAACACTTGGAACACTATACTCGCTGGGCAGTGTATTTTTGTTACAATCCGCTGTGACAGAAAGTTTGTGGCCTACCAGGAGCGGCTTCCGGACAGGGAGCATTTCTCCTACCATGAAACAGCCTTGAGGAAGGAAGCGGGAGCCAGAGTTGGGGGCGGAGCTGGAGGACCTAGGGACAGAAGACTGCTTGCCTCTTCACTTTACACTCTGGATTCAGCTAGCACCAGGCTGGATAGGAGGGCCGGCAGGCCAGCATATTGGAGAACCGCTCCTGCTCCTGTAGCCGGTAAAGCCCTTCCCGGATACAAGAGGAGAATAGAGGAGATTGGTTCTCCTATATGCCACCCTGCCGTCCCTCCTATCCATGTCTTTAGAAGAGGCTTCCTCCTGCATCAAAGTGGTCTTCATGGCAGAGTATTGGGACGCCTGCCTTTACACGCACATGAACTTTAATGACATCCCAGTCTTAGTCCGTAGGGTTCAATATTGAGTTGGCCCCGCCCTTAGCAGCTATAACAGCTTCAACTCTTCTGGGAAGGCCGTCCACAAGGTTTAGGAGGGTGTCTATGGGAATGTTTGACCAATCTTCCAGAAGTGTATTTGTGAGGTCAGGCACGAGAAGGCCTGGCTCGCATTCTCAGTTCTAAATTATCCCAAAGGCGTTCTCTCCGGTTGAGGTCAGGCCAGTCAATTTCCTCCTCCCCAAAACCACTCATCCACGTCTGAGGCAGCTGATCCGTACGATAAGTGTAGCGCATCTATGTGTACATAATTAATAGGGATGTACATTTTATTTTTTTGACTCGCCAAATTCACCATTAAAATACCTTACAAATGACAACAAGTAGCTAGATTCAGGATGGCGAGCGCATAGTTGCGGCGGCGTAGCGTATGGCATTTACACTACGCCGCCGTAAGTTAGCGAAGCAAGTACATGATTCACAAAGTACTTGCCTGCTAAGTTACAGCGGCGTAGCGTAAATCGGGCGGGTGTAAGGGCGCCTAATTCGAATTTGGCTAAGGGGGCGTGTTTTATGTTAATGGGGCTTGATCTGACGTGATTGACGTATTTTACGAAAGGCGCATTGCGCCGTCCGTGTACATATCTCAGTGTGCATTGCGGCAAAGTACGCCGCACGGTCCTATTGGTTTCGACGTGGACGAAAATGACGTAAATCCCTATTCACGGACGACTTACGCAAACGACATAACATTTTCGAATTTCGACGCGGGAACGGCAGCCATACTTAACATTACAATTCCAGCTATTTGATGGAATAACTTTAGGCCTGATAATTCGTTACGTAAACGGCGTATCTGTACTGCGTCGGCCGGGCGTACGTTCGTGAATAGGCGTATCTAGTGATTTACATATTCTACGCCGACCGCAATGGAAGCGCCACCTAGCGGTCAGCCTAAAAATTACACTTTAGGATACGACGGTGTAAGACACTTACGCCGCTCGTATCTGAGCCCAGGTTAAGCGTATCTGGTTACCAGAATACGCTTAAATTAGTGCCGGCGCAAATTCAGACTTAGGCTGGCGTATCTACTGATACGCCAGCCTAAGTCTATCTGAATCTAGCTAAAGCTCTCCAATTCGTAAGCGGGCTTTGATCTCCGTTCGTCGGCATGCATCATCCCAGCAGAACGGCGCTCTCTCCACCCGGGATAATCTAATCTACCATCTCAGTGGGCTGCGGAGAAAGGATGAAGCACCGGTGCGATTTCTCTTCGAAAATGTTCCATTGTGATGGAACGCGTTTCGCGGGGGCCCTAAATGATCGCCCCGCGCTTGGCAGTGCTAGATGACGTCTCCGAGCAGCACGTTGAATGATTCCGGAGGTGAGCTCGGCATCTTGGTTGGGTGGCGGGGAGAGAGACAGAGAGACAGAGAGACGGCTCGCGTGAGCTTAATGAGAAGCCCCGCGCGGCCCCCCGTGACACCGGAGGAGGAGGGAAATAAATGACGGGGCCTTGGTCTCGGTGTGGAACACGCGGAACGTCGCTTAATGGAGTCTGCGGTACGGAATTAATCACATGTAATGATCGGGGGTTTGCAGGAATATTTGATGTAATCTCATTTATAAACATTTTCTGCTGAATGATGAATGAACCCAACAAAAGTCAGTTAGAAGCGGCTGAACTTATGATGATGCGACGGAGGTGTCGGGGGGGGGGGGGGGGTGCAGGAGGAGAGATGGAGGAGAGATGAACGAGGCTGACAGATTCCAATCCGCGTTCTCAGCTAAGTGCACATTTGGTATGCGCAGGCTCTACAGGGATTTTCTTGAAGGTGTTCATCAACGGCCTTCCTTATCGGCAACATTAACCACTTAGGGACCGCCTAACGCCGATATACGTCAGCAGAATGGCACGGCTGGGCACAATCACGTACCTGTACGTCCTCTTTAAGTGCCCAGCCGTGGGTCGGTCGCGCGACCCGGTCCGAAGCTCCGTGACCGCGGTCGCCGCCAGTGTCCCGCGATCGGTCACAGGAGCTGAAGAACGGGGGAGAGGTGAGTGTAAACACACCTTCCCCGTTCTTCACAGTGGCAATGTGAGTGATCGTCTGTTCCCTGATGTAGGGAAAGACAATCAGTGACGTCACACGTCCAGCCCCGCCCCCCTACAGTTAGAAACACATATGAGGTCACACTTAACCCCTACAGCGCCCCCTAGTGGTTAACTCCTAAACTGCAATAATCATTTTCACAGTAATCAATAATAATAATAATAATAATTTTTATAGCACTGTTTGCTGTGAAAATGACAATGGTCCCAAAAATGTGCCAAAATTGTCCGAAGTGTCCGCCATAATGTTGCAGTCATGATAAAAATCATAGTTGATATTTGCAACCTCCCAAAAATGACAATGGTTGCACTGATAGCACTGATCGCTGTAAAAATGACAATGGTCCCAAAAATTAAATAAATATTCTGACAAATGTTTCATTATTCAGAGATTTGGATATATCCGAATACCCGAATTTCAGTAACGTTTCGAATCCCAAAAAAAGACATAAAACAAATTCCGAATATGAATTGAACAAATCAACCAAATTTAGCAAAACTAAATAATTAGATTACCCAATCTAAACAAAACTAATATTTCGCAGGGCCGGACTGGCCTACCGGGATACCGGGAGAATACCCGGTAGGCCGACTGCCCGGCTGTGCCTGAGGCCGCTATGAGGGCAGTGGCGCCTGAAAAAAATATGGCTGCGGCCGGGCCGACATGCAACTGCGCATGCGCCAGGCCAGCTCAGTTCCGAAGCTAGTTGTGCTCGGGAAAGCCCGTACACGCTCGGCTATTTCCGGAAAGGCGGGCGCATGTGCAGTGACACGATGGTGCCGAGCAGTGCCATTTTTAAAAATAAAGCAGTACCGCGCCGCTCAGTGAGTCCTCGTCTGGCGCTTGTGTGCCTCTTCCTATGTCCCTGCAGGCTCTGACCTCCTATCCACCCCCCTGCAGCCTCTGACCTCCTGTCCACTCCCCCACAGCCTCTGACCGCCTGTCCACCCCTCATGCAGCTTCTGACCTCCCGTCCACCCCCCACGCAGCTTCTGACCTCCTGTCCACCCCCCACGCAGCCTCTGACCTCCTGTATACCCCCCACGCAGCCTCTGACCTCCTGTCCACCCCCCATGCAGCCTCTGACCTCCTGTCTACCCCCCACGCAGCCTCTGACCTCCTATCCACCCCCCGCAGCCTCTGACCTCCTGTCCACTCCCCTACAGCCTCTGACCGCCTGTCCACCCCTCATGCAGCTTCTGACCTCCTGTCCACCCCCCACGCAGCCTCTGACCTCCTGTCAACCCCCCACGCAGCCTCTGACATCCTGTCTACCCCCCACGCAGCCTCTGACCTCCTGTCTACCCCCCACGCAGCCTCTGACCTCCTGTCCACCCCCCACGCAGCCTCTGACCTCCTGTCCACCCCCCACGCAGCCTCTGACCTCCTATCCACCCCCCGCAGCCTCTGACCTCCTGTCCACTCCCCCACAGCCTCTGACCACCTGTCCACCCCTCATGCAGCTTCTGACCTCCTGTCCACCCCCCAGGCAGCCTCTGACCTCCTGTCTACCCCCCACGCAGCCTCTGACCTCCTGTCCACCCCCCACGCAGCCTTTGACCTCCTGTCCACCCCCAACGCAGCCTCTGACCTAAAAGGGTGGCTCTAAGGGTGGCTCTAAAGACAATTCTTTGCCGTTTGTACAAGTTCACAGCCAAGACCCTCCGGACAAAAGTCCTACGATTATGTGTACGACGAGGCTTTACTGTGCAAAAGGGAAACAAAGTTTTGTCTTTAGTTCTACTTTAACTCTTTCTTGGGGACTGTTTCTCACCCCATATATATAGTGTCATTATTTCTTTTTTTTCCCCAAAAGCTTAAATTAACACATAAATGATAATAATAAAAAAAAGAATTTGGTATACACAAGATAAGAATATTGTATTTCTCTAAGAAAAACCTGAAAGTCGAAATGACTTTATCTTTGGTAAAGCAGGTCATGTAGACCGCAGGAGAAGAGAGGCATTAAGAATCCTCATTTCTCCGCACACAGCCGGCTCCTCGTCAGAAATTCACAGAGAAAAGTTAGCAGAATCCGACGAGAATTTTTTGACAGGCAAAGTCAGTGTGACATCCGGGTAATGAGATGCTCAAGTCAACGTGAGATAAAATGCTGCATTTTATACAGGAGGTGGCTGAACAGGAGTTAAAATTATGGAAAATAAGAGAAATAGAAAGGTATATAGTCAGTGTTGATCAACTCACAAGGAGGCAACAATTCACCAAATCTATTATAGCATCTCAAGCAGGTATAACACCTTATCATAATTCTTCCATTATTCGGAACATCTAATAGCAGAACTTTTTTTCTCAGAAAATAGGTGCAGGAACTCAACCCACGACCCCGTTCAGATTTCACAAACAGTAGAAGGGTATTAAAGGGGCATTAAGTACCAGGATTGCACTACATACAGAGTTCAGAGGGGGTTACACATTCGGGTAGAGTTAGGCCGACTTATCAGTAGATAAGTCGACCTAACTCAGAATCTACGCTGACTTATGTTTAGGCGTATGCTCAAACATAGATACGCTTAAACATATCTAAGATACGACGGCTTGCGCCGTCCTATCTTAGATTGCAATATTTTGGATGGCCGCTAGGTGACGCTTCCATTGCGGTCGGCTTAGAATATGTAAATGAGGAGATACGCCGATTCACGAACGTACGCCCGGCCGACGCAGTACTTTTACGCCGTTTGCGTAAGAGATAGGCCGCGTAAAGTTAGAGCTAGGCCCTAGTGGAATAGTAATGTTAAGTATGGCCGCCGTTCCCACCGCAAAATTCTAAATTTTTACGTTGTTTGCGTAAGTCGTCCGCGAATCGGAATTTACGTCGTTTACGTCCACGTCGAAATCAATAGGCCCGTGCGGCGTACTTAGCCGCAATGCACACTGGGAAATGTAGGCGCCCGGCGCATGCGCAGTTTAAAAGAAACATGAGGTCAAGCCTCATTAACATTAAACACGCCCCCCCCCCCCAACACATTTGAATTAGGCGTCCTTACGCCCACCGATTAAGGCTACGCCGTCGTAACTTAGCAGGCAAGTACATTGAGAATCATGTACTTGCCTAGCTCACTTACGGCGGCGTAGCCTAAACACGCTAAGCTACGCCGCCGTAACTATAGGCTCTGCTACCTGAATCTACCTAATAGAGTGCAGATCTGTCACTTGTAAACAGCGGGCACCAAAGGGTCTGAGCCAAAGGTGGTGGAACTGAGTTCCCCCCAAGTTCCCCCTGAAAAAAAGCCCTGTCTAATAGTAAGGAAAAACAAAAAGCAAGAAACCATCTTTATTGGAGAGAATCTGGCAATGTTTATTATGGCACTCACAAAATAAAATGAAACCTAAGCAGGGAAATAGGTCAGTGGTGGAACTACCAGGGTCACAAAGGTCGGTGTTCGCAGCTGCAGGCCCGTCGGAACAGGACAGGCAAAACAAGCAACTGCTTGGGGCCCCGAGCTGGCCTGGGGCCCGAGCAGAGCGCCGCCGCCGCTTCCTATAAATACTGCAGCCTGTAGCGTGGCCGAGCTCCTTTCCTAATTTCTCCTGCAGTCCGGCTGGATACAGTAACCGCATGGTACAGGAGATTCAGTTTCCTGTTCCCGGCCGGACTGACAGGAAGTGCACACAATCAGTGCTCACTTCCTTTCAGTCCGGCCGGGAACAGCAAACTGAATCTTCTGCAGCGAGGTATGCGGTAAGGGGGCAGTAAAAAGAACATGGGGGGGGAGCCGGGGAGGAAGTCAGAAGAAGTACTAGCTGACGTTCGGCAGCAGCAGCTGTATGCGGCGGTAGGGAGGGGGGCAGCAGCTGTATGCAGCGGTATGCGGTAGCGAGGGGAGGGGGGGTTAAAAAGAACATGGGGGGGAGGCAGTCAGAAGAAATACAAAATACTAGCCGCCAAAGTTCGGCAGCAGCAGCCGCCCCCCTTCTCAACTTGAAACTCAGCAACACCCCCTCCCCCGCTTCTTGCTTGGGGCCTCCAAATTCCTTCAAACGGCCCTACGCAGCCATAACCCCGGGATCATTTCTTCAGCTGGCGATGCTCTACAACAGTGGTCATCAACCCTGTCCTCAGGGCCCACTAACAGGCCAGGTTTGCAAGATAACCGAAATACATCACAGGTGATATCATTTGCTGCTCAGTGATTGCAGTATTCTAATCTGCCTCTCCCCAAGGTTATACATTAAACCTGGCCTGTTAGTGGGCCCCGAGGACAGGGTTGATGACCACTGATCTACAAAATAAAAGCAATCTGTGATGGAACAGTCCAGCACTCAGCTTGGGCGCTTCCGTCAAGATATACAACTTCCTCCAGTCTGGACCCAGAAATCAGGTATTATAGCTGAGCATCCAAGACTATACGGCACTAGCTTAGATGCCAACTGGAACTCACTGTATTGTAAAATCACACAGAAGATATAGCACACCAAATCAGATAAGCCTAATCACATTATCATATGCTAAGGAAACAGGAGTATACAGGAATATAATAAACTACTTATGGACCGCCCCACGCAGATATACTGCGGCAGGGTGGCCCTTCCTCGCGAAATCACGTACCTGTACTTGTTTTCATACTTGGGGGTCTGTTGGAGCTCCGCTTTAACTAAGCACACCCTCCTGGCTGCATGCCTGACCTAGGGGCAGATGGGTTCCTGGAAGTAAATGCTACATGAATCCGATGCCCTTACTCAAGATGTCCACAGCTAGAAATGCTATGGGGGAGGGGGGGGGGGGGTGTTTATCAAAGTGATTTCTAAGTAAAGTAAAGAATGGAGACATGGATGGATGGGGGAGATTGCTTTGAATATTAAAACTGAATTAAATAGCGTTTTCAGTCTGCGGCGCTCAGATACTGTTTAGTTCCGCTTTAAAGACACAAAGAAAAGTTTCAGTTTGTACATTTCTTTTCATATTTAGATACTTAGGTTGTCTATTGAGCTCAGCCGTAGTGGGAGATCGCAGTTCTGTAACGCTCTTCATGTATTTGCCGACAGAATGATTTCTCGGCAGACTTTGTGCTCTTTTCTAAGAAATGTTTTAATAATAAAAGAAAAAAAAAAAAGAGTAAAGAAAAATTAAAAGCCCAGGGACGGCGTCTGGTGCCAGGGCGGCTTTTTTCACGCCAGTCCATAAAGTTTTGGTAAAAAGGTTAATATCCGGGAAGGAGAGCAGTATACCGATATTACATGCTTATAATTCATCTGGAGAAGCGAATGTAAATGAGAGCTCTCGGATGAATTAAATAATTAGTGTGAGACATGCAAGAGATCCTTTGGAGATTAAATTATATGGAGAGAAATTCTGCCTAATCAACACGCTGATTAACTTAGAAAGGAACAATGAGATCAATCTTGCCACAGATTCCACTACGTGTCTCTTCAATTTAATTCTGAACATGCAGTCCTCTCTTCCAAAATTAACTTTCATCTCCTGGCAAAGGACTATGGGAAGGCGCTATGTAAATTGACCTAACGTTCTCCCGTTAGATACCAGAGACTGGCTCCACCTTTTGGTTCAATGAGAGGGTTCCGTCTGCCTTTGATCTTTTTTTTGTTACATTTTCAACAGCCGACAGCATGGGAAGGGTCAGTATTTATATATACATCAGTGGCGGCTGGCGCTCAAAATTTTTTGGGGGATGCAAACTTAAAAAAAACATTAATTGTAGCCACTGTGCCCATCAAACGCAGCCACTGTGCCCATCACACACTGCCACTGTGACATCAAACGCAGCCACTGTACCCATAATTTATTGCCGCCACTGTGCCCATCAAACGCACCCACTGTGCCCATCACACACTGCCACTGTGACATCAAACGCAGCCACTGTACCCATAATTTATTGCCGCCACTGTGCCCATCAAACGCAGCCACTGTGCCCATCAAACACTGCCACTGTGACATCAAACGCAGCCACTGTACCCATAAATTGCCGCCACTGTGCCCATCAAACGCAGCTACCGTATCCATCAATTGCTGCCAGTGTGCCCATCAATTGCTTTTTTTTGGGGGACGCAAACGTAAAAAAAAAAAAACATCAATTGTAGCCACTGTGCCCATCAAACGCAACCACTGTGCCCATCACACACTGCCACTGTGACATCAAACGCTGCCACTGTGTCATCAAACGCAGCCACTGTGGCCATCAAACACTGCCAATGTGACATCAAACGCAGCCACTGTACCCATAAATTGCCGCCACTGTGCCCATCAAACGCAGCTGCCGTATCCCGCAATTGCTACCAGTGTGCCCATCAATTGCTGATACTGTGATCATCAATTGCTGCCACTGTGCCCATCAAACGCAGCTACCGTATCCATCAATTGCTGCCAGTGTGCCCATAAATTGCTTTTTTTAGGGGACGCAAACGTAAAAAAAAAAACATCAATTGTAGCCACTGTGCCCATCAAACTCAACCACTGTGCCCATCAAACACTGCCACTGTGACATCAAATGCCGCCACTGTGCCATCAAATGCAGCCACTGTGCCCATCAAACACTGCCACTGTGACATCAAACGCAGCCACTGTACCCATAAATTGCCGCCACTGTGCCCATCAAACGCAGCTACCGTATCCATCAATTGCTACCACTGTGCCCATCAAACGCAGCCACTGTGCCCATCAAACACTGCCACTGTGACATCAAACGCAGCCACTGTACCCATAAATTGCCGCCACTGTGCCCATCAAACGTAGCCACTGTGACCATCAAACACTGCCACTGTGACATTAAACGCAGCCACTGTACCCATAAATTGCCGGACAGGCCTCTCCTGGAACACCAGCCTCGTGCTTGGTATCCTTCAGACAGACTCCTCATCGGTCAGCTTTCTCACAATTGGACGGACAGCTCAGGACCCCCTTTAGATTGGGGACCCAGTCGATCACTGGGCCCGCACAGCAGATCAATTGCTCCGGGCCAACGTGGTCCCGGAACCAGGAACACTGCGACACACGCACAACTCCGGCCAGGAGGGCCATTTGCGGGGGTGTCATGGAATGGCTACCCCAATGGTGGGCACCACACGAGGAAGAGAACCCAGAGAGAATGGCGTCTGCCCCTAAATACCCCTCCCCAGCATCTTACTTTACAGTTGCCACGCTGGAACTAGAAGTCCGAGCATGCAGCGCTTTACCAACCCAATTGTTTCTAAACCCCATCATTAATATACCACCCGCTACAGCAAAGCTACGGCAGATCCTCATCGTACGCTTTACATTGTCTGTTTGTCCTGCTCCATAATATCCTGTAAATTCCATTTACTTTTTCCCCCGGTGCCATTATCCGGGTAAGAGACAGTCCTCGGGCCTTCCCGTGGTCGTTTTGGTCAGATTGCTTGAAATTGGGATATAAGTGTCAATAAAAGAAGCGTTTGTCTCGAGTACCGGCCCTGTGCACGTCTCCGGTGAGAGCCTCCTGGCTGGCGCATGGCGTTCTGGGACCCGGCAGTCATTTCACCGGCTGTTTACCGAGCCACTGGCTCCGTTTTATAGAGGCGATATCTCTTCTTCTTGAAGGCTCCGGCTTCCATAAACCTTTTCAAGAAGTCTATTTACTTTTATTATGGTCTAACCAAGCTCGCCCAGAGCAAAAAATATATTGTGAAGTTAGGAGTTACTTTGATTTACGACCGCGGAGGTTTGTAACTTTTTCCTCTCTTTGAATGACATTACGTGCCGTCATTAAATGACTCGCAGGCTTTTTCCGGGGATCTTAGAACTGTACGCAATTTTGTGTATTTACCGTAAGAAGATGTTTTTGTTTTTTGAAAGTACCTGTCAAGCTAACTATCCCATTAGCTTTTTTTTTTATACAGTATGTAATATAATTTTCCTATTTTTAAATAATTATTCTTTGTAAATGTCTATTAAATACCAGTTGATCTGGCCAGTCTCAGCCAAGATCTTTCATATTCTGTAATAGAATGACAAGGATAAATTGAATTACGAATCCTTGTCAAATGGAAATAAAGATGTATCCAGGATAGTTGGCATCAAGGCTGTCTTAATGAGAGGGCACACCCAGGGCCGATCCTAGGCAGGGTGCATGGGGTGCTCCGCACCCAGGCGCCTCAGAGGTGGGGGCGCCGAAGCTCCAAAGTGCTCCCCTTCCTCCTCCTTGTCTGTGTCCAGAGGCGGAGCGCATGTAGATGGTGCTGCGTTTCCCCATCCCGCTTGCTCTCTCCGCTGGCAACTGACAAGAGCCCATACCTCCCGCTGTCCCCGGAATCCAGTCTGGGTACCACAGCGGAGCCTAGTACTGGAACACGTTCCGGCACTAGGCTCCACTTATTAATTCTGTCCGGTGTGCATGGAGCAGTCTCCTGTCTGCCCCGCCCCCTCTGCTTGTGTCGGCTCTTCTCCCATAGGCGGTGTGATGAGAGGCTTCTGGGTTGGCTGGAGCTGCTGCCAATCCTCCCATGCACTCCCAGAAATGCTCTCCGAGTGCCACCCTCCAAGTAACCAAAGATGCCACGTATGCCCCGCCCCCTGTAATGTGCTCCCGAGCTACAGGATCTATTGGACAAGTACTGATCTATGGGGACACCTGATGTGGGGGGCTCTGATGGGGGACATCTGCTGTGGGGGGCTCTGATAGGGGACACCTGCTGGGGGGGCTCTGATGGGGGACACCTGCTGTGGGGGGCTCTGATGGGGGACACCTGCTGGGGGGGACTCTGATGGGGGACACTAATGAAGACTTCTTAGGGGAGCATCTCTGTGTTTGAGTCGTAGCCATAGAAACATTTGTAAAGGGGAGGAGTTAGTAAGATGATGGGGGCGCCAGAAATATTTCTGCACCCAGGCGTCTGTGACCTTAGGATCGGCCCTGGGCACACCTGGGCACTGCAGAGGTGCCCCAGCTGCATGGGGGCACCTGCACTTTCCCCAAAACAGCTGGTCCTTGAGCCCACGCCTCCCCAAAATTGGGGGTCCCATGATGACACCAGGGAGTGATACACAGGGGTGGCAGTCTGACAGCAGTGTGCCGTGAGGTGCCGAACGATACCTATTTCACAGCCAGCAAGTAGGGGCAGGGCGGGAACGCCAGTGAGGCTCTGACCCCACCCCATGCAGCTTGAATGCTCGGGACACGAAGGCTGCAGGGTAGGAGCTGGAGTGGGAGCTGCTGAGTCAGCAGCATTGAGAGCCCACCTGCGGAAGTAGCATTGTGGATGGTGTCATGGTGAGCCCAGCTGTCCAGCACTGTTTGCACTGAAAAAATTGGAATGCCCAGAGGGGATGCTCCCTTCTCTGCCTGCTTGATTGGTATAGGTGAGTGCAGTGCCGAGGTGGGCACAGGGCAAAAGTTTACATGCACTATATCTTCACTTTAACAGGGGGTACTACATGGATGGAATAATGGTGCTGGGTGATATCAAGGGTGTATGGGGGAAAACAATGCTGAGGAGGGATCTGGGGTGTATAGGAGGTAGCAATCCTCATCTTATGGTATATGGTTGCAGTGCTGGGGGGAATATCTAGGGTGTAGAGCAGGGGTCTCCAAACTGCGGCCCAAGGGCCAGATGTGGCCCTTTGCTAGCCTTTATCCGGCCCTTGGGGCACTATTCCTCCCACTGACACAAACAAGGGGGAACTATTTCTTCTACTAATACGAATGATGGGATACTATTCCTGTTGCTAATATGGGGCACTACTATTCCACCTACTGATCACCAACCTTGAGGCCATATTTATTCTCACTGATGCTGGGCTTAGGACATTTTTTGCCCCTGCTAGCCACAATCTGGCCCTCCTAAAGTCTGAAGGACAATAAACTGGCCCTTGGTTTGAAAAGTTTGGAGACCCCTGGTGTAGAGGGATCAGAGTGCTGGGGAGATATCTGGGGTGTAGAGGGGTCAGAGTGCTGGGGGGATATCTGGGGTGTAGAGGGGTCAGAGTGCTGGGGGGATATCTGGGGTGTAGAGGGATCAGAGTG
This sequence comes from Rana temporaria, assembly GCF_905171775.1. Lineage (NCBI taxonomy): Eukaryota > Metazoa > Chordata > Amphibia > Anura > Ranidae > Rana > Rana temporaria. Next base: position 7,156,843 of record NC_053501.1, on the reverse strand, counting down.
CTGGGGTGATATCTGGGGTGTAGAGGGATCAGGATGCTGGGGAGATATCTGGGGTGTAGAGGGGTCAGAGGGCTGGGGGGATAATCTGGGGAAAAGGGGAAGCTCTGCTTATCTGCCTCCTACCTACTTGATGTCTGTTTACCTGCACTGTCTCCATTGTAGGGGCCCCAAAACATTACTTTGCCCAGGGGCCCATGATGCTATTAAGACGGCCCTGGTTGGCATTAAAGTGCATTTCCACTGGGCATGATAAAGTACTCCAGCACACAGTGGCGGAGCGTCCATAGAGGGCGCAGGAACGCCGCCCCCACTCTCTTCTGCACCGCCACTGAAAAACAATACATAGATTCATGTGTAGCATTACATAAATTACACCTCCCAGGTATGAAGTTAAAAGGAATATTTCACTTTTATTGTTTCACTTCATTAAAATTACTGCTCCCCGTTTTTAAAACTTTTTTTTGCATTGATACATGTCCCCTGGGGCAGGACCCGGGTCCCCAAACACTTTTTTATGACAATAACTTGCATATTAACCTTTAAAATTAGCACTTTTGATTTCATTTTAAAGGGTGTTCCGCAGCTTTTCGAATTTGCCGCGAACACCCCAAATTGTTTGCTGTTCAGTGAATGGGCGAATTTTCGAGTCAAACTCATGTTCCACTCAAACAACCCATCCCTACTGATGATTCCATGTAAGTCCACCTGTATCAGAGTATGTCTAGTCTGGTCTATCAATCTTTTTAAAACATTTCTGGACATGTGTTTCATCTACACCACAGGTGTCAAACACAAGGCCCGCGTGTCGAATCCGGCCCTTCAGGCCCTTTAATGTGGCCCTCGCACCTCTCCTGCAGCTGCAGGAGAGCTCCAGCCCTCCTCTGGTCCTTCTTCAGACCCCTTACTTTCTGCTTGCAAGCAATGCATCCAGCTTCTTCCAAGCAGCAGCATAAGGAAAATGGGGTGCACTGTGATGTAAGGGAGAGTGGAGGACTCAACTTCTGATGGTGGGGTGGCTCTTGACCAGGCCCGTCGCTACAGGACAGACAAAACAAACAATTGCTTGGGGCCCAAGCTGGCCTGGGGCCCCCAACTTCCCCTTCCCAGTCTGTAGCGTGGCCGAGCTCCTCTTCCTCCCTCCTGGACTCCTGTCAGTCCGGCCAAGTACCACGCGTGGTACAGGAGATTCAGTTTCCTGTTCCCGGCTAGACTGACAGGATGTGCACAGTTTTCAGTCCGGCCGGGAACACAGGAAACTGAATCTCCTGTACCGCAGGGTACCCAGCCCAGGGCACTATCTGATAGGGGACTGGGGACCCATAATGATAGAACACCAGACTGACAGGAGGAAGAGGAGCTCGACCACGCTACAGCGGCAGCCTACAAGGAAGAAGGGGAGGTGAGAATAGAAAAACATAGGGACTAGGGGGGGGGGGGTAAGAACATGGGTGTAAAAAATTAGTGAAGCGCTAATGTAGGCTTTGCGTGTGGGGGGGGGGTTGCGGGCCCCCATTTTGCTTGGGGCCCCCAAATTCCTTCAAACGGCCCTGCTCTTGACATCTAATGTAAGGGGAGGGGATGCGCCTGACATCTAATCTTACAGATACAACGGGCCCTTTTGAGGGCAATCATTATGCTGACACAGGCCCACCATGAAATTGAGTTTGACACCCCTGAACTACAGTAGGTGTTTGTGATATTGTGTTTTTAGCACAACAGCATCGCGCTGATTCTCGGCGACATGGTGCCGAGATCTCGCCGACATCTCACACTCACTGGAATAGTGACAGCACATCCCAGCAAGCGCGTCATAGAAGCGACGGGAGATCCGACTTGGATTCCCGCCAATTCTACACGTGTGCGGCGTTTGTTATGAATCCTGAGGGGGAAGTCCCCGCCGGATTTTAAATAAAAATCCGGCATGGGTTCCCCCCTCAGGAGCATACCGGGCCCTTAGGTCTGTTATGGGTTGTAAGGAGAGCCCCCCTACACCGAAAAAACGGCGTAGGGGGTCCCCCTACAATCCATACCAGACCCGTATCCAAAGCACACTACCCGGCCAGCCAGGAAGGGAGTGGGGACGAGCGATCGCCCCCCCCCCCCTCCTGAGCCGTACCAGGCTGCATGCCCTCAACATGGGGGGGTTGGGTGCTCTGGGGCAGGGGGGCGCACTGCGGCCCCCCCACCTCAGAGCACCCTGTCCCCATGTTGATGAGGACAGGGCCCCTTCCCGACAACCCTGGCCGTTGGTTGTCGGGGTATGCGGGCGGGAGGCTTATCGGAATCTGGGAGCCCCCTTTAATAAGGGGGCCCCCAGATACCAGCCCCCCACCCTAAGTGAATGAGTATGGGGTACATCGTACCCCTACCCATTCACCTGCAAGAAAAGTGGTAAAAACACAAATAAACCACACAGGGTATTAAAATATTTTATTAGTCTGCTCCGGAGACCTCCCCTGTCTTCTTTAGCTCTTTTACCAGGGGAGGCTTCTTCTTCCGATTTCCGGGGGTCTTCTCCTGCTCTCCGGGGTCTTCACCGCTCTTCTGTGACGTCTTCTCCGCTCCGGGGGTCTTCTGAGCTCTTCTGTGACGTCTTCTCCGCTCCGGGGGGGTCTTCTTCTATATTCGCCGCTCTCCACTCTTGACTCGGCGCACCCCGGTTCTTCCTCCCGCTGTCCGGTTCCTTCTCCTTCAGGGCTGGCCGCCGCTATACTGGCGGCGGTCAGTCCGCTCTTCTGTAACGTCGTCATCTTCTCTTCTCGTCTTCCGTCTTCTCCAGATGTTGACACGCCGGCCGGCTCTTCTCGCTGCAATGACGTGTGCCCGGCTTGCGTCGGATTTATATAGGCCTCACAGTCCCATCATGCTCTGTACCTACCCATGTGATACCTACCCACGTGGCATGGCTCCCGCGATGGGGCTCGTAGGTGCTCAATCTCGCCGAGAAAGGGAGCGAGATTGACACAATATCGAGTTCACCTACTGTACATCATCTAGCTGTTTGGCAAACCTAAAGGGGTGGAGATCCACTTTAAGTCTCTAAACCCTCTTTAACGTATCCAGATACTTTCCACTCTAAAATGTTTCCTGTCATTCTTCCCCCACAGATGTTACAAACTTCCAAGTGATGACTGAAGGCCATCCATGGGGAGAACACAGATGTTTTCCGCCCGCCTGGGCCCCAATGGTGGTTTTCCTGAACTCCACAATTGACCAACCAGAAATAAGTGTGACTGAGCTGTGGCTTCTCGGTGACAAGTGAGCGGAGTTATTACCGAGCCCAGGAAAGGCGCGTGAGGCTCTCGCAGGCCCATGGCAGATGTGAGACGAGGTTTTGTGGTCCGGGGGGTTTCTTGTTTGACATGAATGCCACTTTCATGTGGAAGCCATAAAGTGGATGACAGCGTAGACGGGAATGATTAAATGCAGCCGCGGCGGGTTTTGCTGCAGATAGAGTATTCTTTGGAGTTTGTGCTGATAACGCTGTTTAACTTTGAGTCGTGTGGTCAGCTGTGCTGTGCGCGATACCTCTGGAATTCCGGTCCTGGGAAATGCTAGACCCCCATTAAAGGAACACTCCAGTCCAATGTGAAAGTTTACGATTTAACCTGACACAGCGGGGACAGACTCAGCAGACCGAATTTTCATCCATTTCATCCAGTTGGATGCTGAGATAGCCATAGCTCCCAACTGTCCCTGATTTTGAGGGACTGTCCCTGATTTGGAGCAAATGTCCCTCTGTTCCTCATTCCTCCTCATTTGTACCTCATTTTGGTCTGATCTATATAGTTTGTATATAAAATGCACTTTTTATCTTTCAAAACGTGTTTCCCAGCACTAAACCGTTCATCTGATTTCTAAATTGCTGCATTTGTAAATTCCAAAAGCCAAAATAAAGGAATAGTAGTGGTAAAAAATAAAAATAAAGCACTTTTGTGGGTTTAAACAATCTTGTTTTTTGTACAATTCAAACTTTGGTTTGCAGTTTCTCCTTAAGGTCCGCGGGCCAGTTTCAGCATACATGTTCGGTCGTGTGTAGGCGCGAGCGGGCCGAATTCCAGCAAACATTTTCCCGCCGGGCCTTTTCCCAGCAGACAAATATTCCTGGATGTGTTTTAAAACCGTCCGCTGGAATCCTGCCCGCTCGGACATGTACGGTCTTCAGTACAGACCTACCGTACATGTCCGAGCGCCCGCCGTCCCTCGCATGCGTCGAATGACTTCGACGCATGCGTGGAAGCCTTTAAATGGCAGGCCCGCCCACGTCGCCGCGTCATCGTCACGGCGACGACGCAGACACGCCCCGCGTATTGTTTACGCGCGGACTTCTGTACGATGGTTAGTACAGCCATCGTACAGAAGCCCTCTGGCAGACATGTACGGTGAAAACGGTCCGACGGACCGGTTTCATCGTACATGTTTGCTCGTTAGTACCCGGCCTTACACAACATTAACAAAACCAAGGAGATTTTGCCCTGACAATGGTACACTTTGATTTGCTCTTATTATTGATATAACAGCGTAGACAAAGCCGGAAAACGTTCCTTGTTAGCAGCCTAGAGGGCAGCCCCGAAACAAGAACAATCCATTTCCCTAATTTCCTAGTCCCAGCATCCTCCTGTCCTAATTAGAAAAAGCGCCAAAAAAGAAAAAAAAATAGCGCTGAGATTTTGTTTCTAGAAGGGCAGCTTTTAATTAAAACTCATCTCTTTTCCCGGAAAAAATCTTGCTTTCCTTATCAGGGTCGCCGTCGGAAGAGAGAAATGGCAGTGGGCTGCAGAACCTTGACCCTCTGCGCGGAGAGGGACCCATTGTGCATATGCAAAATAATAATGTAACGTTTTGTTGGCATTTAAATCAGTGCCAAAAAATCTGAACCTTGAAAGGACGCCCTTGAAATGGCGAACAAGAGCCGCCACCTCGGGGAGCTACGGCGGGCATTGTACAGTAGCACAAAGGATTGTGTAGAACTTATTCTGAAAATGTTAACTGTTCTCTATGAAAAGATTTCATTTAAATTAAAAAAGTAATACAAATGAGTTCTGGGGGAAATATATATATAAAAATATATATATATTATTTTATTTTTTTACTTTTATATATTACACTGGAAAATAAATTATAATTATTATAACAATAATTATATATATATATATATATATATATATATTTATATATATACAATTATTATTTTTTTACTTTTATATATTACACTGGAAACTAGAAAAGTTAAAAAGAAATAATGATATTAATAATATATATATATATATATATATATATATATATATATATATTTATATATATATATATATTTATATATATATATATATATATATATATATATATATATATATATATATATATATATATATATATATATATATATATATTAATGTTATTATTATTTATTTTAAACTTTTCTAGTTTCCAGTGTAATATATAAACGTAAAAAAAAAAAAAAAGAATGATATATATATATATATATATATATATATATATATATATATATATCATTCTTTTTTTTTTTTACTTTTATATATTACATTGGAAACTAGAAAAGTTAAAAATAAATACTAATAAAATTATATATATATATATATATATATATATATATATATATATATATATATATATATAAATATTATTAATATCATTATTTCTTTTTAACTTTTCTAGTTTCCAGTGTAATATATAAAAGTAAAAAAATAATAATTGTATATAAATATAAATATATATATATATATATATATATATATATATATATATATATATATATATATATATATATATATATAATTATTGTTATAATAATTATAATCTTTTTCCAGTGTAATATATAAAATATATATATATATATATATATAATTATTGTTATAATAATTATAATTTTTTTTTCAGTGTAATATATAAAAGTAAAACAATAATATATATATATATAGTGATTTTGGACAATTGCATGAGATATATATATATATATATATATATATATATATATATATATATATATATATATATATATATATATATATATATATATATATATATATATATATATATATATATATATATATATATTTTTTTTACTTTTATATATTTCACTGGAAATTTGAAAAGTTAAAAATAAATAAATAATAATAATAATAATAATAATAATAATTGTTTTTTTTTATACATATACACTGTATTGTCAAAAATTTATTTGGACACCTGCCTTTACACGCACATGAACTTTCATGGTATCCCAGTCTTAATCTGTAGGGTTCAATATTGAGTTGGCCCCGCCCTTTGCAGCTATAACACCTTCACCTCTTCTGGGAAGGCTGTCCACAAGGTTTAGGAGGGTGTCTATGGGGATGTTTGACCATTCTTCCAGAAGAGCATTTGTGAGGTCGGGCACTGATGTTGGACAAGAAGGCCTGGCTCGCAGTCTCCGCTCTAATTCATCCCAAAGGTGTTCTATCGGGTTGAGGTCAGGACTCTGTGCAGGCCAGTCGAGTTCCTCCACCCCAAACTTACTTATCAATGTCCTTATGGACCTTGCTTTGTGCACCGATGGGCAGTTATGTTGGAACAGGAAGGGGCCGTCCCCAGACTCTTCCCAGAATCAATTCAATAACTGCTTGTCCACTTATTTTTAAGATTTTTTTGTATATTGTATATTTTGTATCTCTAAATGAATAAAGTATTTTTTGTAAATTTTATAACAAAGAATTTATGCTTTCTCATCACTATCATCTCATAAAAACACGCACCGCAAATTATCCCCTTTCCTTTACCTTTGTTTGGGAAAAAAACTTTCTCTTCCCACAAAGTTGGGAGCATGAAATTGTCCAAAATGTCTTGGAGAGTTCCCTTCACTGGAACTAAGGGGCTAAACCCAACTCCTGAAAAACAACCCCACACCATAATCACCCCTCCACCAAATGATTTGGACCATATATATACACACATACCCCTTTCGGCTGAGGGGGGGGGGGGACCCTTCATTTAACAGTATGTCCTCAGTCTTGAGTGACGCTGGGTGTTATTCCTCCTGGAAGACTGAGGCCGTCTTGTGGCAAGGAAGGCATACTGAGGGGGACAGCTCCCGAATGAAGGTGTAAATTGCAGCTTGAGCTGTTTTTTTTTTTTTCATAATACTGTAGCTCAGGGCTCGACAAATCCAGGGCGCCAGGTCGCCATGGCGACTAGAAATAGGGTCCTGGCGACTTGGCTTGGAAGGGGGGGCAAACAAAAAAAATAATGTTTTTTTTTGTGAGCTGGCGCCATCTGGTGGTGAGCCGTTAGTATTACAAGTTATTACCACCAGATGTGTGAGCTGGCGCCATCTGGTGGTGAGCCATTGGTATTACAAGTTATTACCACCAGATGTGTAAACTGGCGCCATCTGGTGGTGGCCGTTGGTATTACAAGTTGAGCGTTACAAGTTAAACAGCAATTCTAATGTAATTTTTCACTATTTTCACTGCCATCTTCTTCCCTCTAATTAGAACCCCCAAACATTATATATATTTTTTATCCTAACACCCTAGAGAATAAAATGGCGATCGTTGAAATACTTTCTGTCACGCCGTATTTGCGCAGCGGTCTTACAAGCGCACTTTTTTGGGAAAAAATTACACTTTTTTTAATTAAAAAATAAGACAACAGTAAAGTTATCCCCATTTTTTTTTAATATTATGAAAGATAATGTTACGCCGAGTAAATTCATACCCAACATGTCACGCTTCAAAATTACGTCCGCTCGTGGAATGCCGACAAACTTTTACCCTTTAAAATCTCCATAGGCGACGTTTAAAAAATTCTACAGGTTGCATGTTTTGAGTTACAGAGTAGGGCTAGGGCTAGAATTATTGCTCTCGCTCTACCGATCGCGGCGATACCTCACATCAGGGCTGGGACAAGGCCATTTGGTGCCCAGGGCGAAGATGGCAAACTGGGCCCCCCCCCCTCCCGTTTTTAAGAAAGAATCAATGTTGTTTCAAAACTGGCGGCAATTGATGGGGCAAACTGACAACAAGTGATGGTTACCATTGTTGCCAGTTTGCCCCATCAATTGCCGCCCGTGTGTTCTGCCTGTGTGCCCATCAATTGCCGCCAGTGTACTGCCAGTTTGTCCCATCAATTGCCGCCAGTGTGACCATCAAACGCAGCCACTGTGCCATCAAACACAGCTGAGTGGCTGCGTTTGATGGACACGGTGGCTCCGTGTGATGGGCACAGTGGCTGCGTGTGATGGTCACAGCTGAGTGGCTGCGTGTGATGGGCACAGTGGCTGCGTGTGATGGGCACAGTGGCGACAATTGATGGCACAGTGGCTGCATGTGATGGCATAGTGAGGCTGCAATTGATGTTCTTTTTTTTTTTTGCTAGTCAAAGAAGGCAAGCATGGCTCAAAATAACACAAACACTTTTTTTTTATTTGCCATTTTTTATTAACAAAGTGCTGGTCACCTCAGTCAGCCTCCTCCACCAGCATACTGGTGGCAATTGATCGGGCAAACTGGCAGCACGCTGGCGGCAATTGAGGTGCACAGTGTGGCAAACTGGCAACAATTGATGGTTACAGTGGCTGCGTTTGATGGTCACAGTGGCTGTGTTTGATGGGCACAGTGGCTGTGTTTGATGGGCACAGTGGCTGCGTTTGATGGGCACAGTGGCTGCGTGTGATTGGCACAGTGGCTGCGTTTGATGGGCACAGTGGCTGCGTTTGATCGGCACAGTGGCTGCGTTTGATGGGCAAAGTGGCGAGAATTGACGAGTGGCACAGTGGCTGTGTGTGTTGGCACAGTGGCTGCGCGTGATGGCACAGTGGCTGCGCGTGATGGCACAGGGGCTGCATGTGATGGCACAGGGGCTGCATGTGATGGGCACAGTGGCTGCGTTTGATGGGCACAGTGACGACAATTGACGAGTGGCACAGTGGCTGCGCGTGATGGCACAGTGGCTGCGCGTGATGGCACAGGGGCTGCATGTGATGGCACAGGGGCTGCATGTGATGGGCACAGTGACTGCGTTTGATGGGCACAGTGGCGACAATTGACGAGTGGCACAGTGGCTGCGTGTGATGGCACAGTGTCTGCATGTGATTGCACAGTGGCTGCGTGGGAGAGGCACAGTGGCTGCATGTGATGGCACAGTGGCGACAATTGATGGCACAGTGGCTACGGTTGGTGGGCACAGAGTGGCTGCATGTGATGGCACAGTGAGGCTGCAATTAATGTTTTTTGTTTTTTACAGAAAAGGCAAGCTCAAAATAACACAAAATCATTTTTTTAAACTGCTTTTTTATATTAAAAAAATTCTAATTTTTTTATTAAAAAAATTATGGTCATCTCAGTCCAATCCCCCCCCCAGGGGGGGGATTGGACTGAGATGACCATCATTTTTTTAATAAAAAAATTAGTTTGTTATTTGTATTACACTATTTTCTTACTTTTTACAGTCAGTAGTAGCAGGCGCAGCTAGTGAAGGCAGGCGCAGCTCTGCAGCAAGCTCCTCGTGGCTTGTTCTTCACGCGCCGACACAGCGAGTCCCTGTAGGCTGCGCGAGTCCTCCTCCCTCTCTCACCTCTCACCTCGCCTCCGGCGTGAGCCGCGTGACGTCACACGGAGCACGCCGGAATCAACCAAATTAATCCTCCATGGGGGGGGGGGGGGGGCGAGGAAACGCAGAGGAGGAAAGGGAGCCCGAGCCAGGAGCGCAGTTGGTCGGCACAAAATTTCTAAAGTGCCACTGCGCTGTCTATGAAACGCACTGCCACTGACACACTGATCCAACTAGTGTGTCGGCCGCGGCTGATTGCGCCCCCCTCTTGTACAAAATGGTAGCGCCAAGGGCACTCGCCCCTCCTGCCCCTGCCTTGTACCGGCTCTGCCTCACATGTGTGGTTTTGAACACTGTTTACATATGCGGGCGCTGCTCACGTATGTGTTCGCTTCTGCGCGCAAGCTCGTCGGGACGGGGCGCGTTTTCTGGCTCCTAACTTTTTTAGCTGGCTCCTAGATTCCAAGCAAATTTGTCAACCCCTGCTGTAGCTTCAATTTTGGCTTTTGAACTGAGAAGTCTGCATAGAGCACCCAACAGAATTATCACTATGATGTCACCTCCATGATGCAGGTTCTGAAAGTGTTTGCATAACTTTAACAATCTCATTTCTTTTGTGAGGATCTGATATATAAAGATGAACTGACCTTTTCCCCCATCATTTATTTTTTATCGCCTTCCGGAACTGACGGCTCATACACTGGAAGTGTGGAGGAATCCTGACTATGGAAACTCCAAGACCCTGAATGGAATCGTCTCAGAATGTTTGAAGGTTGCTTTTACTAATAGACGACACGGTAACCTTCCTTCGTGCGATATTATTACTACCGCTGTATACGCCGGAACACATCTTCACCCTGAGATATCACACCGCGTTTAGATTCAGTTTACACACAATGAGATCTGTTGCAGCCTCGAGCTCGATGACGGCCGCTCTTCACAAATAAAGATCAGAATTTCAAGTGCTGCACGCGCGATCATCCGCAGAGTTTGTTTTCATTCCAGCGACGCTTACAATGATTCACACTCGTTGTTCTGTATACCGTATTTTCCGGCGTATAAGACGACTGGGCGTATAAGACGACCCCCTAGTTTTCCAGGAAAAATATTGGTTTTGGGATATACTCGCCGTATAAGACGACCCCCTTCCTACTAGTCTTTCTGGAAGCTGAGGGGGAGCCAGAACCGCTGACAGAAACAGGCTTTTTCAAATCTCACTGTGCCATTACATTACATTCCTCACTGTGCCATTACATTACATTCCTCACTGTGCCATTACATTACATGCCCCCACTGTGCCATCACTTGCCCCTCACTGTGCCATCGCTTGCCCCTCACTGTGCCATCACTTGCCCCTCACTGTGCCATCACTTGCCCCTCACTGTGCCATCACTTGCCCCTCTCTGTGCCATCACTTGCCCCCCACTGTGCCATCACTTGCCCCTCACTGTGCCATCACTTGCCCCTCACTGTGCCATCACTTGCCCCTCTCTGTGCCATCACTTGCCCCTCACTGTGCCATTACTTGCCCCTCACTGTGCCTTCACTTGCCCCTCACTGTGCCATCACTTGCCCCTCACTGTGCCATCACTTGCCCTTCACTGTGCCATCACTTGCCCCTCACTGTGTCATCACTTGCCCCTCTCTGTGCCATCACTTGCCCCTCTCTGTGCCATCACTTGCCCCTCTCTGTGCCATCACTTTCCCCCACTGTGCCTGAACTTGCCCCACTGTGACTGAACTTGCCCCTCTCTGTGCCATCACTTGCCCCTCACTGTGCCATCACTTGCCCCTCACTGTGCCATCACTTGCCCCTCTCTGTGCCATCACTTGCCCCTCTCTGTGCCATCACTTTCCCCCACTGTGCCTGAACTTGCCCCACTGTGCCTGAACTTGCCCCCACTGTGCCATCACTTGCCCCTCACTGTGCCATCACTTGCCCCTCTCTGTGCCATCACTTGCCCCTCTCTGTGCCATCACTTTCCCCCACTGTGCCTGAACTTGCCCCACTGTGCCTGAACTTGCCCCCACTGTGCCATCACTTGCCCCTCACTGTGCCATCACTTGCCCCTCACTGTACCATCACTTGCCCCTCACTGTGCCATCACTTGCCCCTCACTGTGCCATCACTTACTTGCCCCTCTCTGTGCCATCACTTTCCCCCACTGTGCCTGAACTTGCCCCCCAGTGCAATCACTGCAAACACTCACTTTTTTGCAGGCGGTGACAGTCTCCGTGCTGCGAGCGCGAGTGTCAATGATTTGAAAGCCGCGCCTTCTCCTCAGACTGTGCGCGTTTTTTCCCCCTCGTAAAAGCCCACACACGACTGTTTTTCACCACGTGAAAAGGAACGATGTCAAAAACGACGGGAAAAAAATAGAGCAGGTTCGAAATTTTTAATGGCCATTTTTCTCCACAAGAAAAATGCTCTGGAGCCCACACACCACCAATTTAAAAAATTGTGTACGCGGCATGAGAGTTTGCCAGGAAGGGAGGAGGGGTAAGTCATAAAAAGGGACAATGAGAGCTGGAGGTGTGCCTCTGTGTAAATCCAGGAAGTGCACAGGCAACAGCTTCGGCTGCCCACAGTTAAAATGGCCGCAGCCAGACTCAGTGGAGAGAGATTTCTGCAGCATATATGGCAAGTATTTCCCTAATTTCCTAGTCGCAGCACCACGGGTGGGCAGGAGGGATGTGTGACTTGGGCGCTGTGGTATTACGTGAGGTTGGGGGGGGGGGGGGAACCATGTGAATATTGGGAGGAGTGAGTTTGTGTTAAGCGGAGGAATTTGGGGGGGGGGGGGTCAGGGGGTAATAATTTTTCCAGGAGGGAACATTTTTGGAGGTGTACTAGTGTACTAGAGGGGGATTTGTGTTGGGAAAGAAGTGAAAGGGGGCCATTGGCTCCTGCTGCTGTCAATCAAATCCAGCGTCACGAGAGCCAGGGGGCGGGGCCGAGTCCTGCTGTCTGTGTCAATGGACGCAGCAGCAGGAATCGGGAGCGCGCCCGCTTCTGTGCCCCCCCCCCCCCTCCCATGGAATACAGCTCTCTGTAGGGGCATTGGAGAAGAGTAGGAGCCAGGAGCGCCGGCGTAGGCACCCCAGAAGAGGAGGATTGGGGGCCAAACCCTTACACAGAACAAGTAAGTATGACAGTTTTTTTTTTTTGTTTTTTTTTTAAACAAACCTTTACAATCACTTTAAGGTTTAGAGGCCATTTAATGATTTATTAATTTGCATTCACTTTAATTCATTAATCTAAATACATTTTAATTCGGATACTTTGTATCCCGCGATGGTTACTTTCTGGGACAGAGCCGCAACGTGTTAATGAGGTGAGTGAAGCGGGTCACAACCCCACGCTGACTCCTTTACACATCCGCTAATAGGTGTCAGCGGGTACCAGCGCGGCTCCTATCCCCGTACTGTACACGGCCCTTCAGACGCCGGTCATTAGCGGGGATATCGGTTAATGCGCCGCGTCCCCGGTGTAATGACAGGTACAAAAGAAATCGCCACATTGTAACCTATTGAAGAAAAGCTCCAGCGGACTAATTACCATTGTTGATAGGGTATGATGAGACGCTGTAATCAGGCCGCGGAGAGTCAGCGACTTTCATCGGATTTCTATCTTCGCCTTCATTTGGTTCGAGCTTCCTAATGGAAATTACATTTAAATGTTAACAAATGCAAAGATCCCCGGGGTGAGAAATAATGAAAACAGGTTGAAAATGAACATGAAGCTTCTAAAGCAACTGGACTGGATCTCCTCGCCGGAGGAACTTTTTCGGATCTCAACTGTTAAAGCTGAACTCCAGTCTATCCCTTCAGCCTCGCACAGTTGTAGCGGCTCCTCTCCTGTACTGACATTGCCTACTCTGACTTCACTGCACACTGTGAGCTTCTCGCACTGTGCACAGGGCCGCCATCAGGGGGGTAGAGGCAGTACACCTGTAAGGGGCCCGGTGGTCCCAAGGGGCCCGGATGGCAACCCCCCCTTTTATTTTTTATTTTTAAGGGCCCCTTTTTTTTATTATATTTTTTATAAAAAAAATGTATATTTTTTTTGTTTGTTTTTTGGGGTTTTAATTAAAGGGCCCAGAGGTCCCCAGGGCCCTGGATGGTAACCCTGTTTTTTAATAATTTTTGTATATACTATATATATATATATATATATATATATATATATATATATATTTTATTATTATTATTATTATTATTATTATTAAAGGGCCTAGAGGTCCCCAGATGGCAACCCCCCCCTTTTTTTATATTTTTATATATATATATATATATATATATATATATATATATATATATATATATATATATATATATATATATATATATATATAATTTTTTTATATATATATTTTTTTTATTTCTCTTTTTTTTTTTAATTAAAGGGCATATTTTTTTGTTTTTTTGTTTTATTAAAGGGCCTAGAGGACCCCAGGACCCTGTATGGCAACCCCCTTTTTTATAATTGATATATATATATATATATATATATATATATATATATATATATATATATATATATAATTCTTTTTTTTTATTTCTCTTTTTTTTTTATTTTTTTATTAAAGGGCCCATTTTTTGTTAGTTTTTTGGGGGTTTTTATTAAAGGGCCCAGAGGTTCCCAGGCCCCCGGATGGCTACCCCCCCTCTTCTTTTTTTTTTATAATTTTTTTTATATATTTGTTTTTTATTTGTTTTTTTTTGTAAGGAGTCCAGAGGTCCCCAGGGCAAACCCCCCTGTGCTTTTCACAGATGAGAGCAGGTTCACCCCAAGCACATGTGACAGACGTGAAAGGGTCTGGAGAAGCCACAGAGAACGTTATGCTGCCTGTAACATTGTTCAGCATGAGCAGTTTGGTGGTGGGTCAGTGATGGTCTGGGGAGGCATATCCATGGCGGGACGCACAGACCTCTACAGGCTACACAATGGCACCCTGACTGCCATTAGGTATGGGGATTAAATCCTTGGACCCATTATCAGACCCTACGCTGGTGCAGTGGGTCCTGGGTTCCTCCTGGTGCACGACAATGCCCGGCCTCATGTGGCGAGAGAATGCAGCCAGTTCCTGGAGGATGAAGAAATTGATACCATTGACTGGTCCCCACACTCACCTGACCTAAATCCAAAAGAACACCTCTGGGACATTATGTTTCGGTCCATCCGGTGCCGCCAGGTTGCACCTCAGTCTGTTCAGGAGCTCAGTGATGCTCTGGTCCAGATCTGGGAGGAAATACCCCAGGACACCATCCGTCGTCTCATTAGGAGCATGCCCTGATGTTGTCAGGCATGCATACAACACTTGGGGGGGGGGGGGGGGGGCATACAAACTACTGAGGACCATTCTGAGATGTTGCAATGAAATTTCAGCAAAATGGATGAGCTTTCTGTATAATTTTTTCACTTTAATTTTCGGGGTGTCTTTGAATTCAGCCCTCTGTAGGGGGATAATTTTCATTTCCATCAAATTATGTGCCATCCTTTCATTCCTACCACATTACCCAGTCCATACCAGTATAGATCCCAATACATTACCCAGTCCATACCAGGATAGATCCCAACACATTACCCAACCCATACCAGTATAGATCCCAAGACATTACCCAACCCATACCAGTATAGATCCCAACACATTACCCAGCCCATACCAGTATAGATCCCAACACATTACCCAGCCCATACCAGTATAGATCCCAACACATTAGCCAGTCCATACCAGTATAGATTCCGACACATTACCCAGCTCATACCAGTATAGACCCCAACACATTACCCACCCCATACAAGTATAGATCCCAACACATTACCCAGTCCATACCAGTATAGATCCCAACACATTACCCAGTCCATACCAGTATAGATCCCAAGACATTACCCAGTCCATACTAGTATAGATTCTAACACATTACCCAGCTCATACCAGTATAGATCCCAACACATTACTGACCCCATACAAGTATAGATCCCACCACATTACTCTGCCCATATTAATATAGATCTAAACACATTACCCAGTTCATACCAGTATAGATCCCAAAACAATACCCAGCCCATACCCTTATAGATACCAACACATTACCCAGCCCATACCAGAATAGATCTCAACACATTACCCAGTCCATACCAGTATAGATCCCAACACATTACCCAGTTCATACCAATATGAATCCCAAAATATTACTCAGTCCATACCAGTATATATCCCAACACATTACCCAGTCCATACCAGTATTGATCCCAACACAGTACCCAGTCCATACCAGTATAGATCCCAACAAATTACCCAGTAGATCCCAACACATTACCCAGTCCATACCAGTATTGATCCCAACACAGTACCCAGTCCATACCAGTATAGATCCCAACACATTACCCAGCCCATACCAGTATAGATCCCAACACATTACCCAGTCCATACCAGTATTGATCCCAACACAGTACCCAGTCCATACCAGTATAGATCCCAACACATTACCCAGCCCATACCAGTATAGATCCCAACACATTACCCCGTCCATACCAGTATAGATATCCAGCCTGAGATTTTTCCCCATTGATATCTGATTTGTTTTCAAAATGTTCCTTTAATGTTTTTTGAGTAGTATACAATATATTACTTATGTATTTGGCATTGGCTATTTAAAAAAAAAAATATATAAATGGTGTCATTTTTAAGCAATTTTCCAGTGAAACCAAAGAAACCTGACAATCTACAGCCCATGCAGAGTATGGAAAAGTCCTATTGCATCATGGGAGGTAGATTTTACCCCCCAGGTCTCAGGCTACTTGCCCACACTCTTGTGAAGCAATGGGCGGGTGAACACAGAATAACACGGGGGGGGGGGGGGGGTCCCAGGAGGGGGGTACAGAATGACCCCGGGTTGGCCCCTTCATTACGGAGATTAATGAATCAATAGCGATGCTGGAAAGGAACAAACGATTGCTGGGGAGTAAAAGTCAATATAGCAATTTGTGGAGGGAATGAAATAAATGTTTAATGAGGCCAGAGAGAAGGAGATCGAATGAGACATTTAAAAATTGGGACAGATGACATTAAAGATCTTCCAATTCCATCATTGAGGAACTGTTGAGTTTTTTATTATAATTGGCAGAACTGGATTAAGTGGAAAAGTGATTAGAGGGAAATGATAGATCCTGTCCCGTCCCCTCATTTAGTCTGAGCATGTGTGGATTTTGAACCGATGGTCGTGCGAACTAATGACTGGTTTTAACCTATCGGTCAGGCGTCCATCGGTTCAATTTTAACCACTTAATCACCAGGCCTATTTTGGCACTTCTCTCCTTCATGTAAAAATCTCAATTTTTTTGCTAGAAAATTAATTAGAACCCCCAAACATTATATATATATATTTTTTTAGCAGACACCCTAGGGAATAAAATGGCGGTCATTGCAACTTTTTTTCTTGCACGGTATTTGCGCAATAATTTTTCAAACGCCTTTTTTAGGGAAAAAAACAGTTTCGCGAATTAAAAAATAACAAAACAGTAAAGTTAGCCCATTTTTTTGTATAATGTGAAAGACGATGTTACGCCGAGTAAATAGATACCTAACATGTCACGCTTTAAAATTGCACACACACATGAAATGGCGCCAAACTTCGGTACTCTAAAATCTCCATAGGTGACGTTTTAATTTTTTTTACAGGTTACTATTTTTGAGTTACAGAGGAGGTCTAGTGCTAGAATTGTTGCACACGCTCTACCGCACGCGATGATACCTCACATGTGGGGTGAGAACGGTGTTTACCTATGTGGGCGGGACTTGCATGCGTGTTCGCTTCTGCACGCGAGCGACCGGGACAGGGGCGTTTTAATTTTTTTTTCTTTATTATTTTTATTTTTTACACTTTTAAAAAATAAAAATAAATTTTTGATCACTTTTATGCCTATTACAAGGCATGTAAACATGCCTTGTAATAGGAATCACTGTGACAGGTCCTCTTTATGGAGAGATGTGGGGTCAATAAGACCCCACATCTCTCCTCCAGGCTGGAAAGCATTAGATCGTGAAAAAAAAATCACCGATCTAATGCTTTCAGCCGCGATTGTGGCTGTGTTTACATTCCGGGTACGTAATGTCCGACGGTCATAGAGATCATGGTTCTGCAGGGAACGCCGGCCGATTCGCTCTCCGGGCCCCCGATGGCACGGGAGAGCCCGGAGAAGCACCGGATGGCGGCGGGAGGGGGGGACGTCCCCTCCCGCCGCCTATAAGAACGATCAATCGGTGGAACCGCCGCTTTGATCGTTCTTATGGTGCACAGAATCGCCGGCTGAAGACGGCGATATCTGAATGATGCCTGTGGCTGCACCCATCATCCAGATATCACCGCGCAAAGTCGAGGACGTCCCTGGACGTCCTAAGGTGAGCAAGTGGTTAAAGCAAGTTCTCTTTTTTTGGACCGAAGGACAACTGACCGATGGGGCCCACACGGTCGTTTGGACCGATGAAACTGAACTTCAGTCCGTTTTCATTGGTTTTGTCCGATCGTGTGTACAAGGCCTGATAGTCTCGCCATTCAGGCACTTGGGAAAAGATATGTTTACTCAAAGAAAAATGAAAAGCATCCGGGAGGCCAGGTGATATCCACATCAACAATTCAACATCAACAGCCCCCCGGGGAATGGAGAGGCCAGTGGGCGACTCCGTTTACCAGACTCTTCTGACGCTGCAACTGATATCACCGGCGGGTGGACCGGTCCTTTAATTCCTTGATTACAGAATCCGCTTGTACAGGAAAACAAAGCTGAAATATTTAGAGGTAGTATTATTATCAACGCGAGAAAGGCGTTAGTCTCGACGTGTTTTTGATCACATTAAGCAGTTTTCTAACAGCGCGGATAATCACATTGATCCTCGGTAAATGTCTGCTTAATTTTTCACGAGGTGTAGATTTCTCCGCAATCAATAATTCTCTGGCCCATCCCGATTCCTCCAAACAAATTGTGTCTGCCGCAGAAACTTGATTCTTATGCTCAATTACGTTCATCAAACATTTGCAGACACGCCAAGTGTTGGCGAGTGGGGGCTGGCGCGTCCCGTTTTTGTTTGAGCTATGGTCAGGCGCCGGCCCCCCAATTTCAAGGTGACACCAAGGAATCTGATCGTTCTTCACTTCCCAAACGGCAGGAAAAAAAAACCAACAACCGGTGTTTGTGTCTTTGCCTCCGGGGCGTTTTATTTTATTGCCAACTAAGTACAAAGCTCTGCTCACTGAATACTGGTTTGCTTGGTACAAGGCTCCATCTTTTGTCTGCTATGCCCTTCTGTTTTGGTCTGAAATATTTGATGAGAAAGATATAAAAAATACAAAAAAAGTACACTTTGTTACAAAAATAAATAAAAAAGTGTGTGTGTGTGTGGGGGGGGGGGGGGGGAATCTCTAAAGCTTTTAGTATACCTAAATTCTAACCCAATGCTTATGTGTTTTCTTATTTTAACCACTTGTCAACCGCCCGCCATCAAAACGGCGGGAGGAAGACCCTGTTGTTCTGGACGGACGTCATATGACATTGCGCCTTTAAAAGCCACTAGGGAGCACGCCTGCCGCGTCACTGGGGACCCGATGCGCGTGCCCGGCGGCCGCGATGGCCGCCGGGCACCCGCGATTGCCCAGTAACTGAGGAGGAATCTGTATTGTAGGGGGGTTTCTGTATTGTAGGGGGGTTCTGTATTGTAGGGGTGGTCTGAAATGTAGGGGGGGTTCTGTATTGTAGGGGGGTCTGAAATGTAGGGGGGTTCTGTATTGTATGGGTTTTCTGTAATGTAGGGGGGTCTGAAATGCAGGGGGTTCTGTATTGTAGATGGGTCTGTATTGTAGAGGGGGGCTGTAATGTAGAGGGGGTCTGTAATGTGGGGGGGTCTGTACTGTAGGGAGGGGGTCTGTACTGTAGGGAGGGGGATTGTGTTGTAGAGGGGGGCTGTATTGTAGGGGGGGTCTGTGTTGTAGAGGGGGCTGTAATGTAGGGGGGTCTGTATTGTAGAGGGGGTCTGTAATGTAGGGGGGTCTGTACTGTAGGGAGGGGTCTGTAATGTAGGGGGGTCTTTACTGTAGGGGGGTCTGTACTGTAGGGAGGGGGTCTGTATTGTAGAGGGGAGCTGTAATGTAGGGGGGTCTGTATTGTAGAGGGGGCTGTAATGTAGGGGGGTCTGTATTGTAGAGGGGGTCTGTAATGTAGGGGGGTCTGTACTGTAGGGGGGTCTGTACTGTAGGGAGGGGGTCTGTAATGTAGGGGGGTCTTTACTGTAGGGGGGTCTGTACTGTAGGGAGGGGGTCTGTATTGTAGAGGGGAGCTGTTATGTAGGGGGGTCTGTATTGTAGAGGAGGTTGTAATGTAGGGGGTCTGTATTGTAGAGGGGGCTGTAATGTAGGGGGGTCTGTGTTGTAGAGGGGGTCTGTAATGTAGGGAGGGGGTCTGTACTGTAGGGAGGTCTGTGTAACATGCAGGTGGTCCAGAACTGTTAGGGGGGTGTCTGTGTAACAAACTTTGAGGGTCTGTGTAATGTAAAGGGGTCCAGAGGTGCAGGGTGCTGTGTAATGTAAAAGGGCCTGTATACTGTATATATATATACGTTTTATTTTATTATTATTTCTTTATGCCAAAATGTCTTTCTCTCCCATCTTTCTCCCTCGTGTTTGTGTGGACACTTACCTTTCCGCGCCTCTCTTTTTCTATAAATTTTGCTCTGCAATCTAACAAGGAGCCAATTAGTCGGAGACAGTTTGTTAAATGTTTAATCTATTCTTGTCGCTGCTTTATTTCATCAGAAAAACTCGGTGACCCAGAGAAGCAGAAAATTATTTGGTTTATTCATAATAATAAAAGCTGGTTATGCATTCCGAGATCAAGCGGAGCCTGGGGCAACCATGCAAATGAGGGGAGGCGACACATTAGCGCAATACTTAGAATACCATGAAATCGTTATTACGTGCTAGAGGTTTTTCTTCCCCAACACAGAGAAATCTGAGCCAATACATGTTATGAGATCGTAAGGGGGGGGGGGGCTACCAATCATATAAACTAAGCAAATGCAATAAAGTTAATGAAGAAATGGCTGACGGGAATTAACCAATTCCGCCATGCAAATAATTGTAGTAGCTAGAAAGAAAGGAGAGCATGTATGGTGTACCGCATAACGTGTTCCCAAGCATGGAGTTTGGAAGGAAGAGAATTCCAACATTTTTTGAATAAATGTAATTCAAATTCTATTTATCTTTAGTATCTCACAAAAGTAGGTACACCCCTCCCTCAAGAAATGACACTTTGCTACAATGTTGTGTAGTGAATGTACAGCTTGTATAACGGTGTAAATTTTCCATCCCCTCAAAATAACTCAACACACAGCCATTAATGTCTAAACCGCTGGCAACAAAAAGTGAGCACACCCCTAAGTGAAAATGTCCAAACTGGGCCCAATTAACCATTTTCCCTCCCTGGTCTCCCAGCAACAATAGACCCCTCACAAGCAAAAGAAAGAACTCCCTAGCAAACAAAAGACTCCCTTCCTTCGCAAAAATAGATCCCCTCCATCAACAATAGATTTCCCATCAGCCAGCATCAATAGACCCTCCAACACACCACAGCACCCAGGGATGGACTGGACATTGGGACTACAGGGATTTTCCCGGTGGGCCGATGGCTCAGTGGGCCGGCGTTAGTGACAGTGGACCGCCGTCCCCCTCCGCTCCTCTGTCTCTCCCTCCCCGCAGAGCTCACCTCCTCTCCCTCCCTGCAGCGCTCACCTGGGGGGAACAGAAAATCAGGGGGAGGACCAGTGGAGCAGGGACGACGACAGAGGAGCATGGGGGAGGGGACAGACAGCTGACTTAACAGCTATGGTCTGGGAGTTTCTCACTTCTGCCTAAACTTGTCCCATAAGGGGGGGCACCGAACTGATTCTTTCCCCCGGGTGAAATAATGTCTAGCTTCCCCACTGGTACTACCTATAAGAGTACCAGTGCCAGCCGTTCTACTCTAATAAAGTATAGTGGCTAGTGAAGGGGGAGAGGGGGCTTGGGTGGCCGGGTGGGGGGGGGGTGCGGGCAGGCCCGGATTTCCCACAAGGCTACTGAGGCCAGGCCTTGGGGCGGCAGGGCTCCAAGGGGCGGCAGTGGCATGGAGTCCCCCGACGCCCGGAACATACAGTTAAGGGTGGTAAGTTATGGGGGAATCCGCTTGCTCGTTAACAAGTGATTGCGGCGATGTCGCCAAAATCACTTGTAAAATATGTGCTCCTATCCGTCCTCCCCTCCCCCCCCCCCCCCCCCCACCCCACATACCTCTCTCTGCTGGCTCTGTCTTCGGGACTCCATCCTCCCCCGGCCACCGAGTCTGTCTCCTGTCCCTGATGCCGATGTATGAAGTGAGAGGGGAGAGCTGTGCTCTTCCCATCTCAGCTGTGACAGGAGTTCTAGCACAGTGCTAGGACTCCTGTTTTGGAGGTGACAGGGTCAATAAAGAGAAAATGTCACCTCCAATTGCTATCACACAGGAAATTTTTTTCTCCTGTGTGATAGCAAAAAAGTTAAGTGAAAAAAAAAAATAACAAATAAATAAATAAGAAATAATAATTAAATTAATAAAATAAAAAAGGAAAGAATAAGAAAAATAATAAGAAAATGATACACAAATTAAAAAAACTAAGCGACAAGCTACAAATAAATAAAAAAAGTGATAAAAAAGTAAAAAAAAGAAACAAAACATATTTGAACTAACTGTGCCGCACATTCTCCGTTGATTTGGGGGGGGGGGGGTTCGGTTGGCAGGGAGGGGGTGCATTGTGGAACCTGGCCTTGGGGCGGCAGGGAGAGCAAATCCGTCCCTGGGTGTGGGAGTTGTCCGGCCGCCATAGGAGAGACCTGTCAAAGTGGGCCAGTCTGGATGAAGTCCAGGGCCATTTTTTGTCCCAGTCCAGCCCTGACAGCACCCCTGACCTTTACATACATTCAGTTCTGGAGGTGCCGGAACTGCGTTCCCCCCATGTTCCCACTGAAATAAAGCCCTCTATATATATATATATATATATATATATATATATATATATATATATATATATATATATATATATATATATATATATATATATTAAATAGTTGCACCATGTGTTACACCCCACAGTGAATTATTTCAGCTTGGCCCCATTGTTTCTGCCTTGATTTGACCTCATACAAACTGAATAAAAGAGAGCCGGAAGGGATCAACCGTGACGTTTAATATTGATAGGATTACTGAACTAATGATTGAAACTAATAAATTATGAACTAAATAAATGAATTAAGTTCACCTCTCTGTATTTATCTAAATCTCTTCACATTTTAGAGACGCAGTCATTTTACACCGTGTAACATGAAAAATTGTTTCCATTTTTGTTTTTCTCTATGTTTTCAGCATTTTACTTGTAAAGTTTTTTTTTGTTTTTTTTTATCTTTTGCTTTACTCCCGAGTCTGAGCTTGCAGCCAAATGAGTCTTATAAATAAACATGCTTCCTTATTAGAGGATTGAGCAAAGTTGAAAATGTGTTTTAGCAATCGTGGAGCTTACAGCTATTTGTGTTTTGCAAGTAGCAGAAGGTCAAGGATGCCGTTCTTACTATTTTGTTACATTGTTAATCGCCTGCAGACGGTGGTTTGGGAAGCCGTCGTCGCCTGTCTTCTTCTCCCGGCCGTCTTTGCAGTTTCGGTAATTTGCTTCGTCATTAGCGGGTTTTGTTTTTTACCATCGGAGGGCACCTGATATTCATTGCGTCCGTCCTGTAATAGGACCAACATGACCCATGTTTCTAAATGTTGATCCCCCCCCCCCCTCTCGTGGTCGGCAAGCATTACATTTTCATAATATTTTAATTTTGTTGCAGTTATATTGGGTGACGTGTGTAGAGACTCAGCTCTGCTTATCACTGGAAATGTACAAAAAAAAAAACGATCAATCGATGAATTTGCTCATGCCAGCCAAGACACATTGGGCTGGATTCACGTAGATCGGCGCATTTTTATGGCGTAATCGTATTTACGCTACGCCGCCTTAAGTCAGAGAGGCAAGTGCTGTATTCACAAAGCACTTGCCTCCTAAGTTACGGAGGCGTAGCGTAAATGGGGCCAGCGTAAGCGCGCCTAATTCAAATGAGGATGAGGGGGCGTGTTTTATGTAAATGATTGGTGACCCAACGTGATTGACGTTTTTTACGAACGACGCATGCGCCGTCCGTGTACATATCCCAGTGTGCATTGCTCCAAAGTACGCCGCAAGGACGTATTGGTTTCGACGTGAACGTAAATTACGTCCAGCCCCATTCACGGACGACTTACGCAAACAACGTAAAATTTTCAAATTACATCTACATCTGTGTGGCAGGACGCTCTATACGTGTTAGAGACTTCAAGGAGGTGTGAATTACTGGGCGTGCTGCAATTCATACTGGGAAATGTAGTTCTTACATGAACGAGCGCCGCAAACCAGGAAGTGATTGAGAGAACAGAAACTAGAATGCCGGAGGTAATATAGGTGAAGGAATTTAATATGTATTTACTCTTTTTTAACAGAATCATTACACTATTCTGTCTGTCTACCTTGCAGACAGAGGGGTAGATTCAGAAAGCAATTGCGTCTGCGTAACCATAGTTACGCAGCGCAATTGCTTAGTTGCGCCGGCGTATCGAATGCTCCTGATTCAGAGAGCTCGATACGCCGACTGCAGCCTAAGATATGACTGGCATAAGGCTCTTATGCCGTCGTATCTTAGGCTGCATTCTTACGCTGGCCGCTAGGTGGCGTTCCCGTAGTGGTCAGCGTAGAGTATGCAAATTGCATACTAACGCCGATTCACAACCGTACACGCGCCCTTACGTACGTTCGTCGGGTCCCGCGTAAGGCTTCTCCTGCTATTAGCAGGGGCAGCCAATGCTAAGTATACCCGTCGTTCCCGCGTTGCGATGTTTGAAAATTACGCCGTTTGCGTAAGTGAATTGGACGCAAACGTTCACGTTGAAGCAAATGACGTCCTTGCGACGTCATTTGCCGCAATGCACGTCGGGAAAGTTTCCCGATGGAGCATGCCCACTACGTTCGGCGCGGGAACGCGCCTAATTTAAATGATCCACGCCCCCTACGGGATCATTTAAATTACGCGCCCTTACGCCGGGCATTTTCAAGGAGCGCCCGCGCAAATTACGTAGCTACTGCTTCATGAATGAAGCGTAGCGCACGTAATTTACGGAGGCGCAGCGTTAAAAACGGTACGCTGCGCCTCCGTAAGAGGGCGCAAAAGGTACCTGAATCTACCCCATTAATTTTAGGCAATTTTTTTTTTCCTTTAGTGACCCTTTAACATCCCATAATAGCCAGCCAGGCTGACTCTCAGTTTCAATCCACATCACCACAGTAGCAGACTTAGTTAGCATCTCAACAGTTTAAGCATTGAAGTTGACACTCTTAGGCTGCATTCACACCTTGGCGTACTAAATCGCGGCGTTTTGTCCCGTGAATTGCGGCGACAAATTGCGGCGTTTTGTACCGCGATTTACGGCGACAAAACGCCGCGATTGTGAATGCAGCCTCCATGGAGATGATACCCCCTCTATGGAGATGGTTCACATCTCCTATACTGAATGCCGAAAGCCGCCTGAAACGGGACTTTTTTTCAGGCGGCACGCGTACGGCGTTCGGCGTGGAGATGTGAACCATCTCCATAGAGGTGCATGTGAAATCATCCCTCCGGCGTCTCGGGGCTGCAGCGGCGTGGCACTACAGGCGTATATACGCCTAGGTGTGAACGGGGGCTTATTGACCGGTTGGGGGGTCAGCATGAAATCACCTGTAATATATCCAGATCTCCTGCAATACATGAATTATCATTTCTCAGCCATCCTATGCCCAAAAGGGGCATTCCCCAGTGTTAGGAGCCGGCGGCACATGAAAAGATAGAAGAAAATATTTACAAAAATTTGAGGGATGTACTTACTTTTGTGGGATACTGTATATCTAAAAATAATTGCCATATCAATACCTTCCCTTTCTATTCCTAGTAAACTTTTACACAGAACCCTCTTGCAGCCCAGCAATGCCCGCTGGCATGGATTTCTTTCTGGTCCTCTCTCAACTTTCAGACTCGTTCCTCCAAATCCCGAGTTTCCGATTTCGTTCTTTTTGGGTTCTTCCCAAATAAATTCTTTAGCCCCTTCTCACCAACCGGAGCTCATTGGAAAGCCCAAAACAGCAGGCAGAGAGTGCTGACGGTGGCACAGAGCGGAGCGCTCAGCGAGGTGCCAAGCAGCTCCCTCTGCCAACAAAGCCCCAGACCCGTCGCGGAGATTATTCAGCCTCGTTGGCGGCTCGGGAACTCAAGGTTATTTAGTAACAGAATTGCATCTTTGCAAACAGTAAACACAGTTCGTTCGAGGTAATTAGTCGCGGAGGAATTCAGAAAAGGTCAATGGTTTGAAATTAGAAGAATGCACTGAAAACTGTGTACCGAAAGAAGCAAAACAATCGGTCTGCGCCCATTAACTCCAGTCACAGAAACCGCCAGCATGCCCCTCTGCGCCACGACTCGCCCATTCAAAATTGTTCTAAGTGCGTTCTGCGGAGTCTGGAACATCTGTCAAGTTTCCTTAGGCAAATTCTCTCTCCGCTATCTGAACGATCTCGAGCAACTGAGGCCACGTCTGTTGCTGGGCGGGCGGCGTCTGTTTCCGACTCTTCGTCCATTGCAAGATATAGTCAAAAGAACGAAGACCACTTCAGCACCGCGACCATTCTCACGCTTCTCTCCTACATTTACAAATTCGCTTTTTTTTTTTTTTGGTGACGAAAATTACTCAGAACCCTCAAACATTAAGGGCCAGATTCAGGTACATTTGCGGCGGTCTAACGTATCCCATTTACGTTACACCGCCGCAAGTTTTAAGGGCAAGTGCTTGATTCACAAAGCACTTGCGTGTAAACTTGCGGCGGCGTAGCGTAAATGCGTCGGGCGCAAGCCCGCCTAATTCAAATGGGGCGTGTATCATTTAAATTAGGCGCGTTCCCGCGCCGAACGTACTGCGCATGCTCCGTTTTGTAATTTCCCGCCGTGCTTTGCGCGAAATGACGTCGCACCGACGTAATCTTTTGAACGGCGACGTGCGTTACGTCCTTTTCTATTCACGGACGATTTCCGCAAATTTTTTTTTTTAAATTAGACGCGGGAACAACGGCCATACTTTAACATGGGCAGTCTAAATCTAAGACATGAAATAGCAGCCGTAACTATCCGCCGGGAAAAGCCGACTAGCGACAACGTAAGAGAATGCAACGAACGCGCGTACCTTCGTGGATCGCCGTAAACAGCTAATTAGCTTACCCGACGCGGAAAACGACGCAAACTCCACCCAGCGGGCGCCGAAGTATTACACCTACGATCCGAAGGCGTACGAAGCCACACGCCTGTCGGATCGTAGTTATTGAGTGGGGGGGGGGGGGTATCGTATTTGTTGAGCGGGGGTGCTACCACTGGGCGGACTTCTTGCCTCTTCATCCACAACTGCATGGCTCTTCCTGCTTCCTCCTCCAGGGGCCCCTATTGGGCGGGGCCCATGGGCTTGAGCCCAGTCAAGCCCAATGGTAAGTCCGGCCCTGGGTGCCAAGGTTCACCATTAGTGTTGCTCACGAATATTCGCATTTCGAATATTCGTTACGAATATGGCATATTCGAATATTCGCGAATAACTCGAATTTCGCGGCCAAAATTCACTATTCCGAATATTCGTATTTTTTCTAATTTATTTTTAAAACAGATCACATCCTATCGACGTCTAAAAGCATTGCTGGTATGATTAGAGACCCTGGGCCGAGTATCTAAGCTGAGGCGATCCTTTTATGTTGCCGAATATTCGCAATCGCGAATATTCGATTTCCGAATATTCGCAAATACTTTCTCCGCCCTTCTTTTGCATCAGAGCCAATCAGAGTTCTCCTACCACAGTTGTCAAAATCTCGCCATCAATTTCGCATTCGCATTAGCGAAATTTCGATAAAATATCACCAATATTCGATTTCCGAATATTCGCGAATACTTTCTCCGCCCTTCTTTTGCATCAGAGCCAATCAGAGTTGTCAAAATCTCGCAATCAATTTCGCATTCGCATTAGCGAAATTTCGCAATTTTTTTTTTTTTATAAAATATCACGAATATTCGATTTTAGTGAATATTTCACGAATATTCGGCTATATATTCGTGAATATATCGCGAAATCGAATATGGCGTATTCTGCTCAACACTATTCACCATCACTGACCTAGTCCTAGGAAATCTTGGTCGCTCTTGTATATGTTTTTTTTTCCCCCTTTTTTGCCTTGTTTTTAAGGATATAAAAGTTTCCCGACTCGCAGGCTGAATGCGCCCCGTTAATCTGCGCGGCGGCTCTTGTTTGCCGACATTAAAGAGCGGGTGAGCTTTACCTGCAGAGAATAATAAAATCAGATTTATTCCGTTTAGTACACAATGAAGCAAGTCCTATACATAGGTTACGCCGCGCACAAATAAAAGCCGAGCGAGTTTCTAAGACAACAAGCCGCCGACTCGTCCCGGTTTTATCTTCAGATTTCTCGCGCTTCGCTAATAAAGGCGTTGGAGCTGCTACTGATCTGACAGCGGCATGTATAGAGCGCGTTTCACAACACATAATAACGGCTGGATGTCGGCTCCATGGATCCCGCCGCGTTCTACGTTGTGAATGGCTTGTTGTCATTTATTGATTCCAGAACACCAACGTAGGAGTGTCACTTAGAATCCGGAAAGAAGAAGCATGTAGACGTTTTTTTTCCTCTAGTACCTCGCCAATATGTGATTGGGTGAGTAACAATTTGGAAGTTATGTATGGACTTACCCCTCCTCAATCTATTGCAGCTCATTGGATGGTTTTGGTCTCATCCAGAGGCGGCTCTTTAATTAGGCAAATTAGGCGGTCGCCTAAGGCCTCGCACTCACAGGGGCCTTGCGGTCCGCCTAACTTGCCTCTGCTCAATCACTGTGTGCCAGATCCGTGCCACTTTCTGCAGCCATTTTTATGTGCTTGAATTTTTTCAAGGGGCCCCCATGTCTAAGTTTTGCTTAAGGCCTCACAAAGCCAGGGGCGGACTGACCATTCGGGCACTGCCCGAGGGCCCCATGCCACTAGGGGGCCCCATAACGGTTCCCAGACTCATTAAAACCAGGCACAGTATGTAAAAATCTGTGTTTTTTTAAAAATCACAAGATTATAGCTGCCCCGCCTCTCCAGTACCTTTTCAGTGTGTGTATGTGTATTCTGTGTTTATGTATACTGTGTGTGTGTGTATATTGTATGTGTGTGTATACTGTGTGGCCCCATAATCTCCTATTGCCTGGGGGGCCCATAATCTCCTATTGCCTGGGGGCCCCATAATCTCCTATTGCCTGGGGGCCCCATAATCTCCTATTGCCTGGGGGGCCCATAATCTCCTATTGCCTGGGAGGCCCATAATCTCCTATTGCCTGGGGGCCCCATAATCCCCTATTGCCTGGGGGCCCCATAATCTCCTATTGCCTGGGGGCCCCATGATCTCCTATTGCCAGGGGGCCCCATAATCTCCTATTGCCCAGGGGCCCCATGACCTCCTATTGCCTGGGGGCCCCATAATCTCCTATTGCTCAGGGGCCCCATGATCTCCTATTGCCTGGGGGCCCCATGATCTCCTATTGCCAGGGGGCCCCATGATCTCATATTGCCCGGGTGCCCCATAATCTCCTATTGCCCGGGGGCCCCATGATCTCCTATTGCCAGGGGGCCCCATGATCTCCTATTGCCCAGGGGCCCCATGATCTCCTATTGCCCGGGGCCCCATAATCTCCTATTGCCTGGGGGCCCCATAATCTCCTATTGCCTGGGGGCCCCATAATCTCCTATTGCCAGGGGGCCCCATGATCTCCTATTGCTCAGGGGCCCCATGATCTCCTATTGCCCGGGGGCCCCATGAGTTATCAGTCCACCCCTGCACAAAGCCTAGAGCCGCCTCTGGCCTCATCCCTTCCTCCTTGACAAGCCAATAAGGCTGTAGTCCGGGCTTGGTCTTGGTTCTTGGACTTGGTTGGTTTGGTCCCTCACAATGTTTTAGCTTTGCTAAAGCGACGTTAACCACTTCAGCCCCGAACCACTTTGCTGGTCAAAGACCAGGCCTCTCTTTTTGCGATTTGGCACTGCGTCGCTTTAACTGACAATTGCGCCGTCGTGCGACGTGGCTCCCAAACAAAATTGGCGTCCTTTTGTTCCCACAAATACAGTAGAGCTTTCTTTTGGTGGTATTTGATCACCTCGGCGGTTTTTATTTTTAGCACTATAAACAAAAATAGGGCGACAATTTTGAAAAATTCAATATTTTTTTACTTTTTGCTGTAATAAATATCCCCCAAAAAATATATAATTTTTTTCCTCAGTTTAGGCCGATACGTATATAATTTTTTCTTTAAAAAAATTGCAATAAGCGTTTATTGATCGGTTTGCGCAAAAGTTATAGCGTCTACAAAATAGGGGATAGTTTTATGGCATTTTTATTACTACTTTTTTTTTTTACTAGTAATGGCGGCGATCTGCGATTTTTATTGTGACTGCGACATTATGGCGGACACATCAGAAACTTTTGACCCATTTTTAGGACCATTGTCATTTATACAGCGAACAGTGCTATAAAAATGCACTGCTTATTGTGAAAATGACAATGGCAGTGAAGGGGTTAACCACTAGGTGGAGCTGGAGGGTTGAGGTAAAAGTGCGTGCGGCGGTTGGGATGCGGTCAATTGGTTTGTGCAAAAGTTAAAGTGTCTAAAATCTCTTCTTATTTCACATGTTTTTCACAGACAAAAAATATAAAGCAACAATTCACAATATATATATATACTGGGTGCGGGAGGTGTGCTGGCGCTATAGCAGCGCTATTTTTAGCCCCCGATAGTGGCCGAATATTGTGGTAAAAATGATGGTATAGCAGTGCTAAAAATAAATGACAATGGTCCCAAAATGGTGTCAAAAGTGTCCGATGTGTCTGCCATAATGTCGCAGTACCGATAAAAATTGCTGATCACCGCCATTACTAGTAAAAAAAATATCCCCTATTTTGTAGACGCTATAACTTTTGCACAAACCAATCAATAAACGCTTATTGCAAATTTTTTTTTTTTCCAAAAATAGGTAGAAGAATACGTATCGGCCTAAACTGAGGAATTTTTTTTTTTTTATATATATTTTTGGGGGATATTTATTATAGCAAAAAGTAAAAAATATAGATTTTTTTTCAAAATCGTCGCTCTATTTTTGATTATAGCGCAAAAAATAAAAAACGCAGAGGTGATCAAATACCACCAAAAGAAAGCTCTATTTGTGGGGGAAAAAAAGACGTAATTTTTTTTTGGGAGCCACGTCGCACGACCGCGCAATTGTCAGTTAAAGTGACGCAGTGCCGAATCGCAAAAAGTGGCCTGGCCAGCGAAATGGTCCGGGGCTTAAGTGGTTAATATACGCTTACTAGGATTTTTTTTTTTACCAAAAACATGTAGCAGGATTTTTTGGCCTAAATTTATAAAGAAATGTGATTTTTTTTATCTAATATGTTTTGTAACAGAAAATAGAAAATATATATTTTTTTCAACAATTTTGGTCTTTTTTTTATTTATACATAATAAAAAAATAAAAAATTAAAACACAGTGGTGATCAAATAGCACCAAAAGAAATCTTTATTTGTGTGAAAAAATATATATAAATGTAATTTGCATACAGTGTTGCATGATGGCGCAATTACCAGTTAAATGGGTTGTAAAGGTACAATTTTTTCCCCCTAAATAGCTTCCTTTCTCTTAGTGCAGTCCTCCTTCACTTACCTCATCCTTCCATTTTGCTTTTAAATGTCCTTATTTCTTCTGAGAAATCCTCACTTCCTGTTCTTCTGTCTGTAACTCCACACAGTAATGTGAGGCTTTCTCCCTGGTGTGGAGAAAGTCTCTTGAGGGGGGAGGGGGCGAGCAGGAGGGTCAGGACACTCTCTACTTTGCAGGTAGAGAAAGGAGCTGTGTGTTAGTTAGTGGGTGTCCTGACTCTCCTGTAGTCCAAGGGAAGGGGGCGAACACGACACTCCACACCAGGGAGAAAGCCTCGCATTACTGTGTGGAGTTACAGACAGAAGAACAGGAAGTGAGGATTTCTCAGAAGAAATAAGGACATTTAAAATCAAAATGGAAGGATGAGGTAAGTGAAGGAGGACGGCACTAAGGTAAAGGAAGATATTTAGGAAAAAAAATTGTACCTTTACAACCCCTTTAAGTGGTTAATATATTTAAAACATAATTTACGTGACCCAAGGAATTTTTAGTATTTCAGCATAAGCGAGAGTGTCACTTTAAGTGCTGACGGTGCCTAACCATCTGCGTTTCGGATACCTGAGGCTGAGTAACAATTATGATGCTTCTCATTCCCGCTGACCGCGCTGTTATCTTTAAGGGAGGTTCTGGCCTCCACCACACGGCTAAATTATAAGCAATTTCATCTTCAAAAAAAAAAAAAAAAAGTGCTTTTTTTTCCCCCTCACAAGTTTTCTATTTCTGGCACGAAAAAAGGTCAACCGCGAGAAAATTACGGAACACGTCGTCCTGTTTGGAAGGGAACGTCTTTTCCTGCCCAAGCCCTGCTTTGCACGAGGTTAGGAATACAAGAGACGTGGTCGGGGGTTTGTGCTCCTGGTGTGTTTAATTTTCGTGGAAAACACAGAAAATTGTTTCAGCTGCGACAGACTTTCCCTGTTCGGGGCTGACGGGGGTCAGGTGGAAGCAATTTAGGGTCAGATAATAGTTTAGCGGCAGACAAAGCACCTGCTTGGCTCCTAGTCGCCCAACAACAGGGCCACTACTGTGCGAAAGTTTCCTTTAACCGCTTAAGGACCGGACCAATATGCTGCTAAATGACCCAAGGGTTTTTTACAATTCGGCACTGCGTCGCTTTAACAGACAATTGCGCGGTCGTGCGACGTGGCTCCCAAACAAAATTGGCGTCCTTTTTTCTCCACAAATAGAGCTTTCTTTTGGTGGTATTTGATCACCTCTGCGGTTTTTATTTTTTGCTCTATAAACAAAAATAGAGCGGCAATTTTGAAAGAAATGCAATATTTTTTACTTTTTGCTATAATAAATATCCCCCAAAGACATATATAACATTTTTTTCCCCTCAGTTTAGGCCGATACGTATTCTTCTACATATTTTTGGTAAAAAAAATCGCAATAAGCGTTTATCGATTGCTTTGCACAAAATTTATAGCGTTTACAAAATAGGGGATAGTTTTATTATTTTATTTTTTTTACTACCAATGGCGGCGATCAGCGATTTTTTTTCGTGACTGCGACATTATGGCGGACACTTCGGACAATTTTGACACATTTTTGGGACCATTGTCATTTTCACAGCAAAAAATGCATTACAATTGCATTGTTTACTGTGAAAATGACATTTGCAGTTTGGGAGTTAACCACAAGGGGGCGCTGTAGGATACACCTAGTGTGTTTCACCTAGTGTGTGTTTACAACTGTAGGATACACCTAGTGTATGTTTCACCTAGTGTGTGTTTACAACTGTAGGGGGGTGTGGCTGTAGGTGTGATGTCATCGATCGAGTCTTCCTATAAAAGGGATGACACGATCGATGCAGCCGCCATAGTGAAGCACGGGGAAGCCGTGTTTACATACGACTCTCCCCGTTCTTCAGCTCCAGGGAGCGATCGCGAGGGGGCGGCTAGAAACGAATAGCCGCACCCTCGTCCTGGAGCGCTCCTGAAGCCACGGGAACCGCCGCATGTACCGGGGGGGGTCCCGATCGGACCCCCGACCCACGTCTAGGCAGGGACGTACAGGTATGCCAATGTGCCTGTCCGTGCCATTCTGCCGACGTATATGTACATGCGGCGGTCCGGAAGTGGTTAAAGAGCTGCTGAGCGACTTTTGGAACTCTCTGGAAATAAAGGGAAACGTTGGTATCTTTTTAGGCTGCATTCACACCTAGGCGTTTTGTCGCCTGAAGCGCGACGCTCAAAGACGCTAGAGGGGAAAAATAACATTATTCTCTATGGAGATGGTTCACATCTCCACGCCGAACATCGAAACTCCGAACACCTGTAGCTCAAACAAGTTCCGGACCCTTTTTTTGTCGCGCTTATCGGGCGGTTTGGGCGTGTTTGAGCGTTTTCATTTCCCATAGAAAGTAATGGAAACGCTCGATTCAAGCGACTTGCGCGACAACGAGCGTTTGCTACAGGCGTTTCGTCGCTTTAATCAATAGAACTTTTCACCCAGGCAGAAGATTAAAAAAATCTACCAACATAGCAACAAGTGATCAAAAGATGATAATTTTTCCTATTGGCTAAATCAAGATCGGATCAAGTTGGCGTTCTTTTTTTTTCTCCGTATCCTCCATTCGAGAATGGATTTACGTCGCTGGAATTTTTTTTTATAAAGGATTTGTCCAAAGCTGTCTACTGTGTTTTTTTTTTAATTTTTGACACTTTTTTTGGTGAAATGGTAGGAGTACAATGTACCCCATTACCAATTCACATAGGGTGGCGGGATCTGGGGGTCTTCGCGTGCGCAAGACGCTTTCCCCGACTTGTTCATTCACCGACTTGTTCATTCCCCAACTAAGTTGGGGTAGGCGGTACACTTTGGTGGGGGTGGGTCAGCCACGCCCTGTGACCTTGGACCTCTGGGAACCCGCCTTCTGACCTTTGACCCTTGGGGGAGGCCCCTGTTCCAATTCCTGAGTCCTAGTCATATTCTTTAATGGGAAACCCTAACCCCTAACCCCTAACCCCTAACCCTTAACCCCTAACCCTTAACCCCTAAGCCCTAACCCCTAAGTCCTAAGCCCTAACCCTAACCCCTAAGGCCCCGTACACACATCCGAGGAACTCGACGGGCAAAACACATCGTTTTGTCCGTCGAGTTCCTTGTGA
The DNA here is from genome assembly GCF_905171775.1 of Rana temporaria. Lineage (NCBI taxonomy): Eukaryota > Metazoa > Chordata > Amphibia > Anura > Ranidae > Rana > Rana temporaria. Next base: position 7,122,280 of record NC_053501.1, on the reverse strand, counting down.
AGCCGCCGAGGACCTCGGCGAGCTGAAATTTCCCATTGAACAACGAGGAAATAGAGAACATGTTCTCTATTTCCTCGCCGAGGTCCTCGTCGGCTTCCTCGGCCGAAAGTGTACACACGGCCGGGTTTCTCGGCAGAATTCAGCTCTGAACCGAGTTTCTGGCTGAATTCTGCCGAGAAACTCGGTCGTGTGTACGGGGCCTAACCCTTAACCCCTAACCCCTAACCCGAACCCTAACCACGGGTACAAACAACACCTAACATACACATATGTGGTATCACTGTGATCGTAAGGAACAGAAACAATTATTTTGTGTTGTTCTTTGGTTACGGTAGGTTATGGTAGCAGCAAGAAATATACAGTTAAATAAAAAAAATTACTATTTTGGGACAGTTTTCTTATAATAATAAAAAAAAACTGAAGAAATCCATTACCATTTACCACCAGATAAAAGCCCAATTTGTCCTGAAACAAAAAAAAATGCGGTATAATCCACCTGGATGCACAAAATAATTGTGATGATATGTACGGTTTTAATAACACATGCTAAAATTGCAATTTTGGGCTTAGGCATTTCGATTTGTTTTACCCTTATGCCGCGTAGTACCTTTCTTTCTACATTTCTCAGTCGGAATGATTCGTAGACGCCACGCTAGGCGTTCCGTTTTATTATTTTTTTCGGCGTGTGACCCGGCCTCATAAAAGACGTTGCATGGAATTTACTGTGAAAAGAGGGCACCGCGTTCCTTCTCCCTCCGAGGAATAGAGCTTGCTGGCTTCTGCCTCTTTTTTTTTTTTTTACAGGAAAAACGGTTTGCCCGCTATGGCCGCCCCAGATCCTGCCATTTACTTGTCACTCCGAATCACATTTAATGTGCCCACAGCTTACATCTGACTTTTTACATCTGTTTGCTTCCAGTTCCTAGCGGAGATCTGACAGGCACGGCGCAGATAAATCAAGGCTGTCACTGGCGGATCAGAGTCATCATATCCTGATGCGAGATATATGCCGAATCCCCAGCTGAAGCTGAGCTGAACTCCGGGCAGATGTAAAAAAAAAAAGCTCCATATTCATTCATATATTATTAATTTGTATTTTTGTTTTTACCACTTTAGCCCCGGACCATTTGGCTGCCCAATGACCGGGCCACTTTTGGCGATTCGGCACTGCGTCGCTTTAACTGACAATTGCGCGGTCGTGCGACGTGGCTCCCAAACAAAATTGGCGTCCTTTTTTTCCCACAAACTGAGCTTTCTTTTGGTGGTATTTGATCACCTCTGCGGTTTTTATTTTTTGCGCTATAAACAAAAATAGAGAGGCAATTTTGAAAAAAAATCCAATATTTTTTACTTTTTGCTATAATAAATATCCCCCAAATTTTTTTTAAAAACATTTTTTTTCCTCAGTTTTGGCCGATACGTATTCTTCTACATATTTTTCGTAAAAAAAAATCGCAATAAGCGTTTATCGATTGGTTTGCGCAAAAGTTATAGCGTTTTTATTTTTTGCGCTATAAACAAAAATAGAGTGAAAATTTTGAAAAAATAAATCAATATTTTTACTTTTTGCTATAATAAATGTCCCCCAGAAATATATCATATTTTTTTTCCCTCTGTTTAGGCCGATATGTATTCTTCTAGATATTTTTGGTAATAAAAATCGCAATAAGCGTTTATTGATTGGTTTACGCCAAAGTTATAGCGTCTACAAAATAGGGCATAGTTTTATGGTATTTTTATTAATATTTTTTTTTTTTACTAGTAATGGCGACGATCTGCGTTTTTTTTTTTCATGACTGCGTGACTCCTGCATTTTTGGAAGTGCAGCCGTCCGGAATTATTTCTTCACTCTGGTGGGGACACTTGATATAAGGGTGTCAGAAACCATGAATCAGACTGAGACAGAAGTACAGTTAAATCACACTTGTTTAATAATAATAATAAAAAGATAAACCGAGTAAGCGTAGTCAAAACATATCCAGAGTTCAGGAACCGGAACGCATAGTCAGCCAGGCCAAATGTCAGAGAGACAGAAATAGATGTAGTAAAACAAGCAGGATCAGGAGCCAGAAGGGACTTCTACCAAGCAAGTCTTCAACAGGAACGCAGGAGATAGTCTCTGTGATGTTGACAAGGTGAAGGCAGAGAGCAACTGAGCTGGAAGGCTTAAGTAGGCAGGACTGACAAGCAGGATCATCAACAGGTGAGTCACTGTGGAAAGATAGGAGCTGGCAATTATCCAACAGCTGAGCAGCCAGCTCAGAGAAGGAAGGGCTGAGCCAGCCCTGACAGTGGGTATATTCTAAAGGGAGACAGTTGATGTAAGAAGACATTCTGATAGGAAACATTTCAAGTAAGTGGATATTCTGATGAGAGACAGTT